>NC_059418.1:6767940-7067940 GCF_905220565.1 Melitaea cinxia | reverse complement strand
TTTAAAAAAATATTCAATGTACAGTTTTGACTTTCCTACCATTTTATTGTATGTATAGATAAATTTTAAAACGTCATGTATAATAATGACGCATGAATACTTATCAATTAGGTTTACGTCATTATTATATGTCTCTTTCAGTAATATCTTTTAATAACGAACGTTGTTGTAATTTTCGATGACCAAGAAACTAAATCAAAACCGGTACACAACTTTCTTGGCCGACGATTGCAACACTTTGGAATTCCTAATTCATTAATTTTCCATAGCGATGTTTCTCTTTGTAAGTATGGCTTGTGAGGCTTGCTATTGATTTAGGTTGATTAGTTTTTGGTTTGAATAATGTCTATGATTGGTTCTAACGCGATCTATTTGCTCTCTAAGAAGTCCATTAGCTCAGTGATTGAAAGTAATTTTCGTGGCATTTTTCGGGCTTCTTTGTAGTCGCTATAGGTTACTGTATCCAGTTTATTTGTGATGATATGAACTAGTAACGGGTCACGGGTACTCGTATCGATACCCAGGTTCTTTATAGGGTAGATAAGTTCTATTGACCAGTCGTAAATAGGTCTAATCTCGTAGGCAGATTGTTTTCGAGCGGTTGCTAGATTGGGAATTTCAATTTAGTGTTAACAATTATCACGCTGTGTCACAGTTATCTGTTGAGATGTTTAAATGCTGGGTGAGTCGTTCATCATCTCCTGGTAACTTGTTCTTTAGATGCTGTATCTTCTGGGTTTTGAATGTAAATTATTGTCTTGGATACTTTCTAGCAGGCCTTGTAGTAGGAATTTTCGATTTGACGATACGAAGACGTAGGCATAGAACTCGCGATCGTACTGGGTATCGTAAGATACCATAGATTCGTAAATGCAAAACGTCGATTGCATTCCAGCGCATTTGTATGTTACCTAATTTGTCTCCTAACTCCCATTTGTTCTGGATTTCATCTACTTTCAAACTATTTACTTGTCGGGGGCTCGGAAGTTTGTTCATTGGAGTGGCAATTAATTCGATTGCCCGACCTCGATCCGTCGGTAAGATCATTCAACATGTTTCTAATTTTGTACTAAAACACAGTTTATATATTATTTTCAAAAGAGTAACTGCGGAGTTTCTTGCCGATTCTTCTCTGCAGAATCTACATTCCGAATCGGCGGTAGCTTCACTCTTACAAAAATAATAATTTGTTTTTAAAGTTTTAATTTGTAAAATGACGATTCGAAAGTGTCTTTGGAGCCTATTTGAATAAAGCTATTTTTGATTTTGATTGATTTTGGTCATAATAGCGTTTTGTAATTGGTGGCAATGTGAGTCTCGGCTGTAGCTTTGGGTCGGAATTTCAAGTGATTCGAGTGGTTTACGAACTCTTGGATCGGTGAGACAGAAGACGCTACCTTGAGGCGTACATAATCAAAGTACTTTCTTGTCTGTTTGTATTTAGTCAACTTTTTCACAAATTTAAAAATAAAGACAGATTTTCAATTTCACTGTACTTTTTTGTTTGTAACCTCATAACTTTTTACTGAGTATACCGATTTAAAAAAAAAATATCTAAATATTTAGGGCATGTTTGCATGGATTGACGACCTAAGGAAAACAGCGGGAAGCCGCCGGATTCAGAGGGCACAGAACCGAATGAAGTAGCGAGCATTAGGGGAGGCCTACGTCCAGCAGTGGGCTTGTAAGGGCTGATGGGTGCATGGATGGATCAGGTCAAAGATATTTATTCTCATAAGAATTATCAATTCACTTATATGAGAAATACATTAGAAAGGATACATTTTTAAATAGCTATAAGTATACAATAATTCTAGCCGAGCGGGTCGGTAATATACAATAGTACGATATCTTCACAAAAAGCAAAAAAGTGAGGGTAGAAGCGCACTACATCGATGGTAAGACCGGTCACTATGCAGAAAAAAAAGTAACAAACGATAGTGACGAGACCCAAATAAATTACAAAGATCTTCAAATGTTTAACTAGATGCGATGATGACGAAATTCTAAATAAGAATCAATATTTATGTACTTATGTAATTTTAAAATTATATAATTAAGAGTTTTATTTATTATTTTATTTTTTTATTGAGATTTTGTACCCTATTTCCTAGTTATTTTAACGTTATTTACTTTGATTTATTATTTTAATTGAGGATCTTTTTTTTATGTTTATAAATTATATTAAATTTACGCGTTTTATATATATTTGCAGAGTAGAATTTTATTTTGATATTTTGTAGATAATTTTTTTAACCCACTTCAAAAAATGAAGGTTGTTAAATTCGACCGTTCCACCTCCAAAACCGTTCAAAACTCCGTCGTTTATGAACCGATTTTGATAATTCTTTTTGTTGAAAAGGAAATATATCCCTGGTGTGGTACCATGATAAGGAAATCGGGATCTGATGATGGGATCTTAGAGAAATCGAGGGAAACTCTCGAAAATCCGCATAACTTTTTACTGGATGCACCGATTTTGATAATTTTTAAATTAATCGAAAGCCGATGTTTATCATGTGGTTACATTTAAATTTCATCGAGATCTGATTACAGGAGTAATCTTTGATATTGCGTATTTACTTGACTATTTTTTCGTCTACCTACGTTGTATTTACTTGTCGATATAATTGAAGTCGGTTTTTCTTCGTTTGCCTGCAAACATAGTTAATGCATACATATCGCGGGCTTCAGGACAGAGGGGCGTATAAGCAATACCCCTATTTTTCAGGAGACCAAAAAAACTTAATAACTTTTTTTTCAATGTATCTCTTTAGCTAAAAATTTACATGTGTCTATGAAAGTACTTCCATAAGAACGTGAAACGCTCATTTTTTTTGTAAGTATTTAAAAACTTGCAATATTGCACTTATTTCTATTTGGCTCGACAGTTTTAGGCAAACCGTAGGTCATTTTTTCTCAGAAAATGCTTTTATCGGATGGACGTATAATACAAAACTTTTATATACAATGAAATATTTAAAAAAACATCTGAACTTAGCACAAGTATCGTAAAATGTCATTAATAAATATTTATTATTTCATTAAATGTAGTATTTCTACCATTTTTAAAGATTACACGTCCATCTGGCTTGTCAAAACTATAAAATTAGTTTTATTCTAAGACAGACGTAAAGACTATTTAGGGTTAATTTCGATGGTAGTTAAATAAAAGAAGACACAAAAATAGTTTAAAATATTATTATTATTATAAAAGGAATTTGTTTAACAAATCAACTTTTAAAAGCAATCAAAATCTTAGCATAATTATTTAAAATATTATTATTATAAAAGGAACTTGTTTAACAAATCAACTTTTAAAAGCAATCAAAATCTTAGCATAATTATTTAAAATATTATTATTATAAAAGGAACTTGTTTAACAAATCAACTTTTAAAAGCAATCAAAATCTTAGCATAATTATTTAAAATATTATTATTATAAAAGGAACTTGTTTAACAAATCAACTTTTAAAAGCAATCAAAATCTTAGCATAATTATTTAAAATACTATTATTATAAAAGGATCTTGTTTAAGAAATAAACATTTAAAAGCAATTAAAAACTTAGCATAATTAACACTCTAGTACTACAATGACAATTATTGTTTCTTTAGTCCTAATCAACATTCCAGAATTGCAATGATCTATGATAGTCTAAAAGTTTAGAACAGTATTAAACGTGGGTATTAAAGAAAATAAGTTTATCTAAATAGCATAAACTACTATAAAAAATCTATAAAGATAAAAAACACGAATGACGTAATTTCTAGGGTATTATAGCTTAGTTGCACTTAGTACTTTCCCTTTAATTGCTTGCAATGCCGTTATAATTTTGAGCAGGTACGAGCAAATGACCGATCTAAACCTAAATAAAAAAAGAGAGAAGTTCAAACATCTATAAAATGTACTTATTAATTCTTTTTCCCTGACCGACGTCTTAAATAGGAGGCTCGTGTTGCAGATAATTCCAATTCGTCATCATCTTGACGAGGCCTAATCTGAGGCAACGATTCTGATACAGACTGAACAGGTAGCTTTTCGTAGTAGAAGTGATGATTCTTGGGTATCGTCCCATCCTGACACATAGCCATCAGATCTCTATGTTTTATTTGTTTTAACAAAATTTGTCCAGGGTACAGTTTTGCAAGATGCGAATTACGTTCCGATCTTGTCACTCTCTCCTTTAACTTTACCTCTTTGAATTCTTCCCAGTAATCAAATTTGAAATAAAACGAATGGGGAATATCTTTATTTAATCGTAACCATCTTACGTTAGCCCATTGCAAAACAGTTCCATCAGTGGCTTTAATTGCATTTGGAATAATAGTACTTCGCAGTGATTTGAAATCCAAAAAATCTGTGTGTTCCATAACGTGAACATTATATGGTTTGTCTTTACGGGCTAGTCGTATGACATTTTGCCAGTCATCAGGGGTGTAGATTTTGGCATACTCAGAAGCTCGTTCAATTGTCGAGTGCATGTTGTCGCACTCCATGTAGGTGTGACCGGGTTCAAGGAATTTATAGTCAATGACTCTAATTTCATTTTCAGGTGATGTTATGATATAATTTAGCATAGCAACAAGCACAGAATTTCTATTCTGCCCTGGACAGCAGTCAGAAAATGATATTAGGTGATCGACGTTGGAGAGGTTTGAAATATAACTATAGAGACACGTTGATACTTCGTTCGATCCGCGATTGCCTTCATATTCCGGCCAAAAATAACAATAACCTTGTTTAGTCGCTGCATTATGAATTGTGAAATTCATGCAACTTATACTGGTAGGTGTACATATACTGTAGGTACGACATTATATTGGTAGGTGATATAAAAATCGATAATCGTATCAAATCGTATATACGGACGTCTTTATGGTTCGATACACAATTCATCATTCGTGGTTACGACCACGGTACGACTTTCTGGCATGAAAATAATATCTGACTTCAGTTATAAGCCTAAAAGTATTTTATTAATATTTTCTAAAATAATTTACCTACAGTTAAGAAAAAAACAGAGGTGGTGTATTGATAAACTTAGAAATGATTGACGTAATAAAAAAAAAAACGCATTTTTTTTAATACGCCCCTCTGGCTTGAAGCCCGCGATATGTTCAATACAGATTTTAATGATTTTTTTTTTCTATTTTATTTTGAAAGCGTGTTTGTCGTATAGTTCCCATTTTAATTTAAGAGAGATGTGATGAGTACTTTTTCAGTTATCTCTAATTATGTGTACTATACTTGTCGATGTCAATTGTAGTCGGTTTTTTATTTTATTTGTCCAAACATAATTATTACTAGACAGTAAAAAGAAGATTAGTGACTTTTGTCAGTCAGTATCGGACCGTCTCCTAGTTTTTTAGCCAGTCTGACAACTGCTGGCCTAAAGTGCCGATATAAGAAAAAAAAACCGCTCCAAATAATAAAATGCTGGGTGTTTTTAAAAAAAGGCACGAAGCCCTCAGATGTTATAAATATATTTTTTTTAATTTAATTATTATTAATCAGTATTAAGATAATAATAATACACACCCCTCAGTCTCCTTGGCATAGCCAGACACCATCAGCAGTTGGGTATCCTTATGAAGAGTGTTTTCTAGCAGCCATTTTAGTCTTGCTTGACTGCACAACTCCGACCTAGCATCGACGTATCTCCACAGCGACCGCTCACGAACAAGGCGTCCAAACCTTGTACAGGAGCTGGTGACATTTTCAAATTAATATCTGCTTCATAGTAAAAAAAGAAATTATTAAAACGATTGAGAAAATATCCTGCTTAAAATCTGCAGCGGTACTGGTGAAGTACCCCAAACTTACAGAATATCACAGTTAAATGTACAATACAATACAAATACTCTTTATTGTACACTATCAGAGAAAAAAATTTACACCAAAAAACAAAATATATACATGTACAAAAGGCGGTCCTATCGCTAAAAGAGCGATCTCTTCCAGACAACCTCAAGCATGAAAAGGACATGACAAAAGAATTAGACGGCATGGAAGTGTACATACATAATATATACATATAATACGTAAATATACATACATATACACATTAAACACACACATAAACTTATAATGTGACTCATAAGCTTAAATAGTGTTTCTAAATGTAGAACCGCTCTGGTGTAGTATTGCGTGTGGCGCCTAAATAACGGGGGTTTGTGGGTTAGATTCCCGTTCGAGATAGATATTTGGATCCGTAATCGTTTATTTCTTTCCAGTTTGGAGGTCTTTCGTTGTAGGTCATCCCACGTCCCCATCCCAACGTCATTCGGAGTGCACGTTAAGCTGTCGGCCTTATCACATCCGCCAACCCACTGTGGAGCAGCGTGGTGGATTAAGCTCTGATCCTTCTCCTACACGGAGAAAGATGCCTATGCCCAGTTGTGGGCTGGTACAGGCTGGATCGTAGGGTTCAGAGCTCCCGGTGGGGATTGAGGGTTTTTTTTATCACTAGGTCGGCAAACAAGCGTACGGCTCCCCTGATGGTAAACGATTACCGTAGCTTATAGACGCCTGCAACACCAGAAGCATCGCAAGCGCGTTGCCGACCCCATCCCGAATTATCCCCAGGAGCTCTGGTCATCTTACTCTGCTTGAAAACAGTATTATTTAGCTGTGATCTTCTGTAAGGGTAAGATCGATAATGCGCTTGCGATGCCTCTGGTATTCAGGTATCATACCGCTAACCGCTTGTGATCAGGTAGATCGTAAGTGCGTTTACCAATCTAGACTAATAAAAAAAAAATATTTAGGGCATGTTACATCGGTTGCCGTTCAAGCTATACAGACAATATCAACAGACCGACAAAAGTTTAAGGCATATTTTTCTTTTACACTATCGAATTCCAATTTATTTATGTGAGATTATACTAGGTGACTCCGCAACCATATCCCCCTTATAACTTAGTCGTATAAAAAATAGATGTTGGCCGATTCTCAGACCTACCCTAACGATATGCAAACAAAATTTCATAAAAATCAGTCCAACCGTTTCGGAGGAGTATGGTAACTGACATTGCGACGCGAGAATTTCATACATAAGAAAGAAAGATATCGCTGGCCCCGGGCAATAAAGCGGTATACGCCGGTTACACCCTTTTTAATGTTATTTAATTTTTGGCTTCTCTGAGTACCAATCTATCACTCTTATTTTTTTCAGTTTTTTTTAATTAATATTTCATTAGAATAAATGACAATAACCGTTGTATTGCATGGATAATTCTCTTACGACTAAGCTATGTATTATTGCATTACTCTAAGAAAAATAACACAAAAAACCGGTGAACATCTTTACAGTAATTGTTAATGTTCTTGCAATTAAAATAGTATCATCTATGAATTGTATTATACATTTTTTCAATTATTTCATTAAAAAATTATACGATTTGTTTTTAAAAAATTATTTTTAAAAGCTTAAATTGGTAAAAAAAATAGCTTTCATTTGACATATTGAACGTCTGTTTTGGATCACTGTACACTGCACTATAAACAAATTAGCTTCTTTTATTTCTCCTGTAAAATTTGATTTTTGATATTACCGCTTTATTGCCCGGGGACAGCGATATATCCTCCCTCAAGTATGAAATTACATGTTATTATGTACTCACAAGCTCAGCGCCTTCAAGTCCCTCGGAGTGCAGTGTCGCAGGATGTAGAGGAGCACGTCGTCGGAGAGGTCCAAGATACCGACTTGTTGGTAGCCATTGGTCGTGAAATCTGGAAACGAGAGATTTTTGTTTTTTAATTGTTTAAAAACATCGCTAACATTACTGTACAATAATATTTAAGTGACTAGTTGTATGTATTACTATTTGATTAATTATCTGAGCGACAGTATTGTAAATGCCGTGCCCATCTGTAATTGCGGGTAGACGAATATTTTAACAAAGTGTACGTACGCTAGATAGTTTGCTGTGTCGCGTTGATGAGTCTTGAATAATTAAATAAATTTAAAAAAAACGACAATATATCCATCATATGGCGTGGCGATGGGTCGCCACGGCCTGTATCGCCACGCCAACAATCAAGCTTACCCTCGCCTATAGACTATGGATATGTTTCACATCAAAAAACCAAAATAAAGACTTACTTTGCTGGTTCTAACCCTAACAATAATCATAAAAATAGTCACGTTGTATTACAAACCAATTTTAGTCAGAATTTGCTTATCCAATAATTGTGTTTGCAGGTAATCGAAAAAAAACCGACTTCAATTATATTGACAAGTAATACAACGTAGGTAGACAAAAAAAATAGTCAAGTAAATACGCATTATCAAAGATTACTCTAAAAGTTGTAATCAGATCTGGATTAAATTTAAATGTGACCACGTGATAAACATTGGCTTCTGATTAAATAAAAATCATCAAAATTGGTACACCCAGTAAGAAGTTATGCCGATTTTCGAGGGTTTCCCTCGATTTCTCTGGGATCCCATCATTAGATCCCGGTTTCCTTATCATGGTACCACACTTAGGATATCTCCTTCCAATAAAAAAAGAATTAACAAAATTGGTTCATAAACGACGAAGTTATCCCCGAACATACATAAAAAATATATACTATTCGTTAGTATCGCTAAAACTCTAGAATGGCTGGACCGATTTGGTTGATTTTGATCTTGAAATATTTGTGGAACTTCAGGGAAAGTTTAAACGGTGAGAAACATAAATAATAAGTAACAGAAAACAGTAAAAACGTCAATTTAATTTTCCAATACAAAATATTCCTAGCAGTGAAATTTGGTGTCTTTATCTTATAACTAACAACTGCTTTAGTCGAAGTGGGACAGTGATCAAAATAATATTAAAATTAATAAAGTGGAGCATTGAACGGCTAATATGGGGAACTCGGCTTATGTGGGAAGCTCATAGGGTGGTCGTCAGGTGGGGTTCACGCCAAAAATTGCGTGAACTCATGTGTGTTGTCTATAGTCACAACGCTGGGCAGGCGGGTTGGTGACCTCAGTGCTGGTTTTGTCGCACTGAAGACACTGCTGCCCGTCTTCGGCCTATGTATTTCAAAGAAAGCAGTTGGGTGGTTATCTCGCCATCGGTTGGTTGGCATTGAAAATTTCAAGGTGATGTAGTGGAACTGTGTTATCCCTTAGTCGCTTCTTACGACACCCACAGGAAGAGAGGGGGTGGCTATATTCTTTACTACCATAACCACACAGCAATTTTTAAGCAATTATTTTATATTTTACAGTAATTTAGAGAGGGGGTGGCTATATTCTTTACTACCATAACCACACAGCAATTTTTAAGCAATTATTTTATATTTTACAGTAATTTGGTAATTTTTATTAAACTCATGTCAGTCAAAGAAAATTCCAAAAAATTCTCTATGTATCAAAAAAAAAATATATATATATATATTAGTGGAGCAGAGTCAAAAGTTTAATTCAGTAGCATTTAATGTCAGTTTATAAACTTTTGTTGTAACTATCAACACATACTAACACAGAATTTAGTTATTGTGTATTTTTTTGCTAGAAAGTATTTTTTTTTTTTTCTTTATACATTTTAGAAAAAATATATGGAGGTACAAAGTTCGCAAGGCGAGCTTTAACTATAGTTATTGATTATAAGCCGTCATAAAAGAAAATTTACACGTGTGTAATGCTATTCTTTCTGGATTTCCTATTGTCTCGAGTAGCACGTGAAGTCCTTAGTCCTGGAAACTATCAGTCCTGATAGCGATCGTTAATCGTACTAGGAAATATATCCGCAGATAAGTAGTAGAGCAGCAAGATGTATAAAGTTCCGACCCTTCTAATATGGAGAAAAAGGATACCCAGCGGTGAGACGTAAGAGGCTAAATCTAACAAAGAATAAAAGCTTTATTTACCGTCTTGCACACAGCCGCTATCATCAAATTCTCCTTTTGTACCACAATCAATAATCACTGAACTCATTTTCTCATTAAAAACACGAAAACACCCAATGTTAACACTATTTGTACAGACTATTCCTGTTCAGTACAAAAATACGCACAACACAAAGAACCGCGGACACATAACGATGCACCGGTGAGTAAGCCTAATCTAAAAAGGTAAACAGTTTGTTTCGCTTAATTGGAACGATTCCAAGCGAAAAAGCAATTTCATTCCCAAAAACCATTACAATAAGAGAATCGTGACAGTAAGAACAGGAATTGATATTTAGATTAAAGCTATAGACAATTTAATTATTTTTTAGTTTAGAGGTATGTCTAAAATTTGCTGAATAAAAAAATTAAATATAAAAAATTGGTGTATTTAATAACGGCGTTTTACAAAATCTTTTTGAATTCTATTTCTTTTATTCTATTTATTCGAATATTTATAATCTGAACACTTTCTTTTTTTTAATACAAAAATTATTTGGATAATTAACACTGGCAGCATTGAACATCCGTCTTCCCAGCAGTGATTCCAAACGTACGATAATAAATTGTCATACATGTACGATAATTCAAACCTACGTACGGTGTACGATCCGTAATTCCGTACCCTAGGATCGTATGCGATTTATAGGGTAATTCTGACTGTCGTACCAAAATACTGAAAAGCACCAATTTCTCCACAAATTATGAAATTGGAGCAGACCTTTTTTTTAGAAATTTAAAATTTGTTGAAATTTTTTATACTTTGAAGCAACGACGACCTTTTTTGGGTTTATTCTTTTTTTAACCTGCTGACACTTGAAAACAGTTGTTCAATGTAATTTATACTTAAAATCTTGAATTTTAATTATTTTTTTTTTTTGGTGTACGACAATAATTGTTCCGAAAGTACAATAATTTCACGGCACTTAGTCGATCAAATGGGCAAAAATTTCTGGTAACACGACTTTTTTTTGCATTTTTACTCATGTACGATCGCTAGACCAAGATCGTACGCAAAATGTACGATTTTTATATTCCTATTTTAGTTCGCGTCATGTAAAAAGAACGCTGGCCTTGAAGCTGTGCAGAAGCGATTTATCGGTCTATTTGGTGGTATGGGGTAGCGGGCGGGCGTGTTTATCACGTGTAGAATGCTAGCCAGTGTGCTATTGGTTGGACAGTTCGACGTCGACTCAAAATACTATCGCGCACAAAAGTTTTAAATTACGAAATAGTTTTACATAGAGAAGTGAGAAAAATTATTTATAATAAATAATTCGCGTCATGTAAAAAGAACGCTGGCTGTCAAAATGCGCAAAGGCGATTTACAGTGTTGCAAACTTTTGAAAAAACTTTTTCGTGCTGTCCATTTTTTGGAACATTCTTATTTGGTAAACAAACCACGGTCAATCGTAATTCATGTTTTTTCCGCATTTATCACTCATCTTCACAACACATTAGCATACGGACACTTGTAAAACTCCATTTACTATTTATTTCACAAAAAAACAAATATCAATTTATCATTTTAAACACATAAAAACTATTAAGATACGAATATCGAGAGTACAGATAATTAATATTATTGAATACGACATTTCAATAACTAAAAAATTTGTTATTGATTTTGTTTAAAAAAAATTGTAATTTTGTAAAGTAATAATTATTATACTTATTTAGTCCGAATTATTCGCAATGGTATTTCTAGTATTTTTTAATGTACCTACCAATAACCATTATACGAAGCCGCGAGTGAAATCGTAATTAAAAAATAAAACAGTAGTACTTTCGTGCGCGAGTATACCCATGCGCAAACGCACCCCCTCCAGTTTCTTTCAGCGTTCTTTTTACATGACGCGAACTATACCTGGAAGCATTTCATAATTTAAGAAACGTCATCCACGGCAAGCATGAATTTCGTTGAATTTTTACGCTGGAAAATGCCGTTACGCACTAACCCCGTCACCCGTAGACGACGGAAGTCTGGGGCTCCTGGTGATAGGTGTAATGCCGGACTACCCACTAAAAAACAGCGGTGCCCTCATCATCATAGTGGGGCGCCACGGGGTCACTTTAGTATGCAACGGCGACGGAATTCCCCAACTACCCAACGCATGCCTAGATCTTTTACTTGAATAAAGACTGTTTGAAAAATCATATAAAGGCTGTATTTGTTTGCTTTCTAACGAAACTTATAATTTCTCTTTGGTAATAATTGCGACATGAAAAAAAAAATACATTTTGAAATAAAAATCAATTTGAAAATTATAAAACACTGGCTCAATTTGCTTTAAATTTGTTATGTTTTCCCCATTATACAGTGCAGATTATGAACGAGCATTCAGCGAAGTTTATTTAATCAAAACAAAACTTAGAAACAGTTTATCCAATGATACACGTAAGGGCAAATTATTAGCTAAGCAATTAATTATGAAGAAACGAAAATTATACGAAGTTTAAGCCAACAAATTCTTTTGTTAAAAAAAATATGACAACAGAAAATTTTGTGTGAATGTAACAAATAGTTTTATTGCATTTATTTTCTAAAACTAAGCGATTTTTGATAATTTATAATAAAAAATTAGTACTTAGTCTTAAAAGGCTGTACGAATTTTTTATTTTCAAATTCTGACATACGTTTTGTTTTTGTAGTCGGCATACGATCACACTTTTTTGGCACCTGGCAGCTCTGTCACCAGGTTATTTTCAATCTTTCGCGTGTTGCTTGACAGCAGTCAAGTATTTACCTCTTCGTAAAAACATATTTCTTAAAGAAATGGCGAAATCAATCCGAAGTAAATGGAAGCGAAAATGTCGAGCGATAAAGCGGGAACGATACGCAGTCAAAGAACTGGCGAGATTGAAGAAAATGTTGGGTATAAAGGACGAAGAAAAAGTTACAGAAAGCGAGGTTATGGAATCTGATCAAGTTATATTTTTCGACGCTGGAGAACTAAGTAAGAAGAAAAAGAAGGAAGAGAAACCACAGGAAGAAGAAGATGACGTCGAAATGAGTTCCGATGACGAGAAAGTTGAAGTTTCCGGTGACAACGGTAAAAAGAGAATATTCAGTACAAAAACATTGAAAGATCAAAACGGCCAGTATCCAGTATGGTTGCACAAACGTAAGATCGCGAAGTTGTCGACATCAAAAAAGAATTTAAAGAAGAAATCGAAGAAACGTCGCAGATAATAAGCGCCATTAAATACTTTAATATAAATCTGTGGTTTTACTTATGATCTTATTTAGTATTGAACAATATAATTGTAATTATTGTTTATTTATATGGCTATGGTGGCAAACAAGTGTATTCTAACGGTAAGCAGTTATCAGCGGCTACCATATCTAGGAGCTTTCTAACTTTCTTACACAGGAATACCATACTTGAGCACAGTATTAATTGGTTATTTATTACTTATCATATTTATATGATGAGCTACAATCAGCTAAAACAGTGATGTAACATACACAAGATATCTTTAATGTATATTAAAAAATAATTATAGATAATTATTGTTTGCATTAACTTTATTTTTTATTATCTTATTGATGAGGCAATTATTTTATACATTAATCCCAAATACAGTACAAAATTGAAAAAAAAAAGAACTGTAAATATCAAAACATACTTAAATTTTTTTTATGACTTATCAAAAGTAACAACAAACTTACACTTGTATAAAAGTAAATCAACATTTTGAATCAAAAACTTTGACGATATTTAATACTGGCTGAAACAAAATATTATATGATAGGTTTGTACGTAAATCCTCTCATTAAAGCCCTGTTCAGCTCATTTGTATGTCCGTCTGATTTGATATGTCTCGTAATAGACATAGCTGATGTTACAACATTGCATATAGTACAGTAGAAATTAATTTCATTTATCTGAAAAATAATATAAATAAATTTAATGTCAGTTGATACCTAGACTAAATTCCATTGAACTTAAATTAATTAATAATATTTGATTGAACTAATATTAAATTATTTAATTATGTAGAATCTTTTTACCCATTCAGGTTTTATTAAGCTGTACCCTGTGTGCGTTGCGTACCAACTCAGAAAACTTTGGGGCTCATGCACAACACTTTGCTGAAGATCACGACATGATCTAATGCATAGTTTATGATTCTATAAAGGACATACAGACTAACATTCATTTTTATATTATGAATAATAAATGTTTTATAGCATATATTATTGTCCAGGAAATAAATTTTCTAAAGAAAAAACAGACTAAAATACGTATCACAAATTCTTGAGGTATCAAGTTCACTACTATTATAGATAAATATAAATATACAGTTAATAAAATAAATAATATACATTTTAAAAATTCTCAAACCACTGGAATACTTTTTTACATCTGAGTGACACAGGGGAACCATTAAAATATTCTATATCATATACCCTTACACCTACATGGATAAAAAGCCCTGTGCCCAGCAGTGATCCCATTTGTGTTACAGGCTGAATTGAATACAAATAGGAACTTTTTGATGACAAATAAAATTACACAACCTATTCCAAAGACATTGCTCTGATTTAGTAATGAGTGTACTCTGTGGTTAATTTCAGGTTCCATTCCCTCTTGGAATGGATAATTTGTATTTATATAATTACATATTTCTTTTCCGTGTGATTTTTTATCATTGTAAGTCTCCCCACCGTGCCTGAGTATGTTAAGCAGTCGATCCCGGTTATAATAGACACCTGATAGCAATTGTTTCTCATAGTTCAGTCTTTATGCCAACCCACAATGAAGTAGTGATGAATTATGCTTTGGCCCTTCTCCTAAATGAAGAAAGAGGCCTATTCTCAGTAGTGAGATGTTCTGAATCGTAACTCCAAATTCAAACTCACCGGTCGAATTAAATTTTCTGATAGTTCTTCAATATAAGGAAACTGTTTTAACATTTTTTTGTGCTCGATTAACCCCTTGTGCTGCTCTTTAGACGTATGCATATGCATGTCGACATTACAAAATATGCACTTATATTTATCTCCCATCATTATTATACCGTTAAGTGCATCACAACTTATTACTAATTTCATTTCATTTTTTAATGTCAAAATTATTAATTTTTGATCGACATTTTTCTTTCTCGATTCACGTATCACTTTAGGTTTTCTTAACGCTTGTTTCGACATCTTTTCAATTATCAGTAAGTGATGAAAAAGTAATTTAAATTTTTTTGTACTTAATCGAGAGAGGTAGGCACTATTTTCCTATATATACAACACAGAGCACATATACAAAGTACCTACTCTGTGGGTAGGTATTTTGATATTTTCAAAAATTGTAATGACATTAATTTTGTAGACTTGACTGTCGTCTAAAAATAAGTAAGGTCTTTGATTATTTTTTATATGAAATTTTGCAAAAAAATATATTATTTGTATTACTACTCGGTCTTATATCTACTCGCATTATTTGATTACTGCAATTTAACTTTTATTGCTTTTAAGGTAGGTAGCCTAAATATAGAAATACTAGCGACCCGCTCCGGCTTCGCACGGGTATAAAATATAATTATAGCCTATGTTATTCACTGAATAATTGTGTTTGCTCGCAAACGAAAAAAAAAAACAAACGACTTCAATTACATCGACAAGTAATACAACGTAGATCGACGAAAATAAAAAGTCAAGCAACTACGCGTTATCAAATATTACTCAAAAAGTAGTTATCAGATCTCAATAAAATTTATATGTGACCACATGATAAACATCAGATTTAATTACGATTAAATTAAAAATTATCAAAATCGGTACACCCAGTAAAAAGTTATTGCGGATTTTCGAGAGTTTCCCTCGATTTCTCTGAGATCCCATCATCAGATCCTGGTTTCCTTATCATGGTACCAAACTAGGGATATCTCCTTTCCAACAAAAAAAGAATTATCAAAATCAGTACATCCAGTAGAAAGTTATGCGGTATAATACAACGTAGGTCGACGAAAAAAGCGTCAAGTAAAAACGCATTATTAGATATAACTCGAAAAGTAGTTGTTAGATCTCAAATATATTTAAATGGGACCAATTGACTTTCGATTAAAACAAAATTTGTCGAAATCGGTCTACCCGGTCAAAAGTTCTGATGTAACATACATTTAAAAAAAAATACAGTCGAATTGAGAACCTCCTCCTTTTTTGGAAATCGGTTAAAAAATGATTAAAATCGATCCAGTAGTTTTAATTTATTCATTACTGCCCGCACGCGTTAACTTTAGAGTAAAAGCCGGCCGGAACCGCCGCAAACGCTACGTACCGCAATTTTTAAATCTGTAATATCTTCGAAAATATTCATTTTAATCGTATGCTATAAAGGGTATATAGATCTATATTAAATCAACAATGTATTTAAGGTATTTAATTAGATAAGGATTAATGCTGTATTGGTTACAATCGCTTCGAAAATTAGCCATTATTTGTCGTAAAAAGTAAATGACAAAAAAATGTTATTGTGGGATATCCATAAGAGATAGACATATACCATAGCAGAGTTTTCTGTAGACCTTTTCAATGTGTACAATACTTAGTACATTATTTTGATAAATCTCGTAGAGTTCAGGCTGCGTTTGCAATGTAAGCGGAAAAAATCTAATTATTTACGACATCACATTAGAAACATCAAAAATAACAGTATTTCTCCACTATTTAATGGATGTTATTATACATAGAAACCTTCCTCTTCAATCACTCTATCTATTAAAAAAAAACCGCATTAAAATCCGTTGCGTAGTTTTAAAGATTTAAGCATACGTAGGTACAGAGAAAGCGACTCTGTTTTATACTATGTAGTGATTTAAATTTGAAATAAAAAAAGCCTTTGTCACAGTAGTCAGTAAGGTCATTGGTAATTTACTATGCCCGTTGTGTCGTGTTCATACTTGACTTTTATATTTTTAAGGTGGTACGGAATCAAGATACAATCAAACTTACAATATCGTGAAACTACAGTTTTGATTCTTAATTCTTTCTTCCCCAAATGTTTTTATTATCATTTTTTTACTTTATCTTAATAAGATTTTTCTTTTAACAACTATTAATACATAACATAATCTGATTGAGTTCGCTTAGTAATCGGGTTTATGTGACTCCTAAGTCGTACCATTTTACTATAGCTGCACCGATTTTGATGATTATTTTTTAGTCGAAAGCTGGTGCTCATTACGTGCTCCCATTTAAATTGGATCGAGACCAGAAGAGTACTTTTGAGTTATCCTTTATTATGCGTATTTAATTGACTATTTTTTACTTACGTTGTATTAATCACAATTTAATTAAAGTATCTTTTTATTCATTTATAATAATAATAATAATCATTTATTCACATTCACACACATACATCGATATACAGACAACTTAAAGACTAGACAAAAAATAAAACATCTCACAACATAACAACTCCATTAAAATATAACTATATAGATAGTATGACAAATAATTAAATTGGAAACAATGAACATAATATACAACCAAAATAAAATACAATAAATTTAAATAATAATAAAAGGTAACTACCCACATCAAAAAAAAAAACGATAATAATAAAAAAATGAAAAATAAGCAAAATGTATATTAAAAAAAGAAAGAAAGCGGCAATCTGCATAGCGATGCACTGATGGAAGCATTGAAATGGATGACGCTCAGAATTTATTGCAGAATCATGATTCTCCAACGCCGATTTTCAACCTCACCCGTAAGGAGATAGGCGGAAAGCAGTTCTTATATAAAATATATTAATAAATCTATAATAATGATAAATTTTGAAAATTGGTACACAATATAATATAATTGTGTTTGCAGGGAAACGAAGAAAAACCGCCTTCAATTATATCGACAAGTAATACAACGTAGGTAGAAAAAAAAATTGACGAGTAAATACGCGTTATCAAAGATTACTCCAAAAGTTGTAATCAGATCTCGATGAAATTTAAATGTCACCACATGATAAACATCGGCTTTTGATTAAATTAAAAATCATCAAAATCGGTACACCCAGTAAAAAGTTATGCGGCTTTTCGAGAGCTTCCCTCGATTTTTCTGGGATCCCATCATCAGATCCTAGTTTCCTTATCATGGTACCAAACTAGGGATATCTTCTTTCCAACGAAACAAGAATTATCAAAATCGGTTCATAAATGACGGAGCTATCCCCCGAGCATACATTAAAAAAAAATGTTTATATATATACGGTCGAATTGAGTAACCTCCTCCTTTTTTTGAATTTGGTTAAAAAACACTAAAATTATATACATATGATAAAGCAAAACAATTACGTCTTTACTTAAAAAAATAAAAATAAAAATGAATTGGTGTATTAATTTTTGTTATATAAAGACACATAAAATAAATCCTCAACAATGACACATCCAGTTGCGCACATTTCTGATAACTTGTGTATATAATTGTATTTTAACACTACCCTACATATTGTTAATATCTTGTCTCCACTATGAATTGTTTATATATTGTATTACGATGTACCCAACATATAAATTTTTGTTTAATTTTAGTGTTTGTAATTTCTCATGGATAATTCGTTGGACCGACATGGGCGGCATGGGCTGGATGAGGATTGCGGAAAACCGGGATGTCTGGCGCGAATTTGGGGAGGCCTATTTCCAGCAGTAGACTGCAATAGGCTGAGCTGAATTTCTCATGTAAGTGAATTGTATTATTGTGAGAAATAAATGATCTTTAACCTTATAAAAAAAATAATACACAAAAAGAAATATGGATATTTGTACATATTATAAGACTCGAAACACAAAATTGATTTAAATTCAATTGATTTTGATAACATACTCATAGATGCGCAACGTGACGCAGTGAGCCCTTGCTCGTTGCTTATATATATATTTACAGCAATATGTATTACAAGTAAATGAAATTATTTATGTGCTACCTTTTTTTACGTGGGGAAAATGCATCATGGATTACCCTCAAGCGCGGGGGTGCTAGAGGGTTATGTCAGACTACTACTGATAAAAAAAACCACCACGTGTCGAGCAGTCGTCCACCTGAGTAGGGCGACGCCTCCCGAACGCCCGGACGAAACCTCCAGGCCCCGGCACAATGGTGGGGTGGCCTCGCTCACAACAAGGCCATCCACTCAGACATGTGGGGTCGTGTCGTCCGGCTGACCGTAGTCCATCGACTATCGGCCGGCGATCCCACTATTACGAGGCGGAGACGAGGTAGGCAAACCGTCTTCTCCTTGCCCCCGTACGTCTGCACCGGAGTGGGTCTGCCAAGACATCATTGTCCCTGACTCGCTCCACGGCCATCTTCTGCGTCATTACCTCTTCGCAGAAGACACCGCCGCCTGCCACGATCTCTCACTGTCGAGCATAGCTTTTACGCTCGCTAGTGAGAGATCCCGTCCGAGGACCACTGAAAGCACGCGCCGCAGCGAATCCCACGCAGCGCACACCTCCAGCGTGTGGAGCGCCGTATCCTCTGGCGCCCCACACTCGTGGCAGGCTGGTGTCGCCTTCCGTCTCGCGATTTGGTGCAGGTACTTACCGAAGCACCCGTGTCCGGAAAATACCTGCACAAGACGGAAGGTCAGCGGCCCGAACCGCCGCCACACCCACTTCCGAAGGACTTGCCTGACCGCGCCCACTGTCCACTGCCTGGGGACCAGCGGGGCCAGGTCCTCCGTTCACCACCGCAACAGGGTGTCTTGCACCTGCCTCCGCATGTGTGCGACCTCCTCCAACGTCGGGAGCTCCCCCCGGGATTTATGTGCTACCTTACTTTAGCTTTTTGGTAGGTGTACGGATCTTGATGATCATTTTTTTCGAAAGCTTGCTATTATCTTGAGACCCTATTTAAATTTGGGTGAGGTATGTAAGGTTAGTGCAACGGTCACAACACTAGTTTGTGACTGTTGCGCTGGCGGTTGCGGGTTCGATCCCCGCACGTGATAAGCATTTGTACTGGCTATACAGATGTTTTCCGTGGTCTGGGTGTTTGTGCAGTCCTTGTGGGTCTCCCCACCGTGCCTCGGAGAGCACGTTAAGCGGTCGGTCCCGGTTGTTATCATGCACAGCTGATAGCGATAGTTAACTCATAATAGGGATTATATCCGCCAACCCGCATTGGAGCAGCGTGGTGGATTAAGCTCTTATCCTGCTCCTATATGGAGAAAGAGGCCTATACCCAGCATATCCCTGTAATATCCCACATATTACAGGCTAAAGCGATGTAAGTTCGTTTTTAAAATATAGTTTTATTTTGAAGCAAAACTTTTTTAGGCACGCTTGAGTTCCGGAGTAAGCTGGTTAATGCATTACGAGAGCGTTACGAAAAGTGTGATTGGAAGAGGTGAACGGAGAAAGAGAGAGGTGCGAGCACACACTTTATTTCTCTCTTTCTCTATTAGGCAGTTACGTTTCGTATATCTAAGACACATTGCAGGCCTATTGTGCAGGACTGCAGGTCTATTGTTAAAGAAGTTTTAATTCAGTCGTGTGGCTTATGGGACACTCATTTTTATTTTATCTAAAATTATTTCTTTTTACCTCAATCTTTAATTCTTTATTAGTTATCTGTGTTCAAATTGACATTGACATTAATGGCTATCAAAAGTCCAAACAAAACTAAACCAAAACAAATAATAATTTCAAACAATTTACAATAATATATGACTGACTGACAAACATAATTTATTGTTTTTGCCCTAAAAAGTAAAAATGTAAGTTATAAACATTGACGTTAATTCCTAATTTACTTACGAAAAAATGCTTTCATTAAATTTTGAAAACTTAAAATTTACATTTAAGTCTGTCTGATGTTTACGTTCAAGTAATGAATCTGTAAATTAAATAAGCTTTCTTTCATGCGACTTATTCCAGATAAATAATTATACGTTTCTAAAACAATAATAAAAGTATAATGGAAGAAAAAACGAATGACGCACCTATCTTCATCGAAGTGACCGAGAATCTGGACAATGATGATATGCAGTTCACTTCTGCTCCTGCCAAGTACGTTTTATGATTTTTTTTTCATACCACCATGGTGGTAATTTAGCGTACAGTCCACCTGGTTTTAAGCGATTACCATAGCCTATAGATGCTGAAACACCAGAAACATCGCCAATGCGTTGCCGATTTTACCCCGACTCTCCCCAGGAGCTCTCTACCTTACACAGGAACAACGACTTGAGAGCATTGTTCTTCGTCTATAATTTTTTTTTTCTGTCAGATTGAGATCCTTCCAATCTAAATGAATTATGTAATGATAGTCTGTTTCTATACTGTAAATTAAAGTAAACTAACGTTTTAAAAAACTCTATAAAAGAATCTTACTTTTAGGGCAACAAAATATTTAAAATTATAGTCTGATCATGGCAAACGTGATAAATTATATATACTCATTATCAATTTAGCAGCATTCGTTGATTTGGTCACAAGTGCTCAGTACTATTGTGTGTCATCGTATTATATATTTGTTTGTGTGTGTGTGTATGTGTTCATGTATATGTGTATTGTCATGTAGGTCATATTTTGTCTTTAATATGTCACATATTATAATTTATTGTTTTCCTTAGTGTATTTATTATATATTAATATAATTATTAATAATTAATATTTGTTTAACTTTAATTTCGCATTATTATTATTTAATTATCCTTTTTACTATTGCCGCCAAAATGGGAAAACGAATGGTGGTCCTGAAAACCAGTGTCAGGGCTTTTAGTCCTGAGAATAGCTGAGGTCCCACCTTTTTGTGAGACACACTGTTGCCGCGCTACTATCTTCTTTTATCGTCTATTTTTTATTTTATTTTAATTTTTTTTGTTTTTTTTATTACTCACATAATGTATTAGACTTAGACTAAGACTTTGATTGTAATGCCTGCCTCTGATGTTATATGTATATGCATATATTGTGTATGTTGGGAGCAGTGTGTTTTGCAAATAAAGTTATTATTATTATCATACTGAATGTCACTCCGCCCGCCCAATACATAATAGATACATATATTATAATAACTACTTATATAAATAATATAGTAAATTTACTTATACTTACATATATAAATATAAGCGGGTGGAGGAATACGCCCCGGCAGGGAGATCAAACGGCCGGGGGTTAGGGCTGTAGGCTGAGAAACCGGCGGACAATCCTAGCCGAGTCAAGTAACACCGCCTTCTGCATCCTGGCTGCGAGCGAACCGTCCCGGATCCCCAGTTGCCTCAGATGGTGAGCGAGGCTAACCGGGATCAAACCGTTGGCAGATATTACGATAGGGATTATTTCAGCAGACCCCACACCCCACATGTCGACAATCTCGTGCGCCAGATCCAGATATTTACGTTTTTTCTCAGTCTCGGCTTTCACGAGGTTCTCGTCATGCGGGACGGTGATGTCCACTAAAAATACCCTCGACCGTGCCCTGTCCATCACCACGATATCAGGCTTGTTCGCCAGTATCGTCCTGTCTGTGGCGATAGGCAGGTCCCAGTAGAGCCGGACTCCGTCGCGTTCGAGTACTGGCACCGGTGAGTATTGGTAATACGGCATCCTCTGTTCCAGGAGACCGTACATAAGAGCAAGCTCTTGGTGGAGAATCTTGGCCACTTGGTTGTGTCTGTGCAAGTACTCAGTATTAGCAAGCACGGAACAACCCGAAAGCACATGCCTGAGTGACTCACCTGGATGACGACAGGCTCGACAGAAGTCGGGAGTGCCATCCTTCAGGACGTGCTTTCGGTAGTTGTTCGTCTTGACCACCTGATCTTGTATTGCACAGACAAAACCTTCGGTTTCCCCAAAGAGGTCGCCGAATCGCAGCCACTGCACGGAGGCCTTACTGTCCACGTGTGGTGCGTGAAGCGCCTTGTAGAACCGTCCATGCAGTTCCTTCTCCATCCATACGGTCTCCCGGTCAGAGGTGCTCAGTACGACCGGTTTCTGCCAGTTCTCTTTGGCCAAGGCTAGGGGGGTTAGTCCTTTGTCACACATTGAAACGTCACCATGCAAAGCGCTGTCCCGTCTCGTTTCAAAGTAGGCCCTGAGGCTGCACACCTCGCGGTTATGCATAGTCTTAGCGCTTAACATGCCTCGACCACCACACTTCCGCGAGATGTACAGTCTCATGACCGACGACTTAGGGTGGTGCATGCGATGGTGCGTCATAGTTGTGCGGACTCTTCTGTCCAGGGCGTCAAGTTCGGTCTGAGTCCATCTGAGTATGCCAAAGGTGTACAAGAGAGTGGGCATGACCCAAGCGTTATAGGCTCGGACCTTGTTGGCTCCAGACAAGTAGCTCCGAAGAACTTTTGTCAGCCGTCCAAAAAAGATTTCACAAACTGCCTGTTTCATGTCCACTTCCTTCACCCCTATGCATTGTGACATACCCAGATACCGGTAAGATTCAGCTTCGGAAAGGGTCTTGAATGATGTTAATTCGAGACTTATTATTATTATTATTATTATTATTATTAACAACAACAAGAAACAATAATATTGTGCCGACTTTGATTTATGAACAATGAGACTGAGTCTACACACTACACAATGTAATTTGGAATTTCAAGTTCTGGAGAATTGACGATGTATTAGTGCAGCGGTCACAGCACTGGCTTTTGCGGTGCTGGTCGCGGGTTCGATCCCCGCCCACACGAGACATTTGTATTGCCCATATAAATTTTTGTCGTGGTCTGGGCATTTTTGTTAGTGTATTGTGTGTTTCCAAACCCCCGACACAGGAGAAAATCCTACTGAGGGTTGTTGAGTGTACAGCATATATTTATTATTTGTATGTTATCAGGTTGTTACTATATTTCACTGAGTCTGTTATAGTATAACTCAGACAAATAATTAAAGAAAAGGATATTTAAATTATTAAAAATTTTGTGCCTATTTTTGCACAGTTGGTAAAAAATAATGTTCTTTCCAATGTCTAAAGCCGTCAATATATGTATATAGATGTTACCTGAAAAAAGTCACAATGATGTTTTCCATCGGAGATACCAATAACTTTGTTATGACTAAAGTTGATGTAGCCCCCACTGTTACATGCCCAATGGGGTAGTTTGTGCAAAGCTTGTAACTTTTTACAATACCTTCCTACGAGAAGAATAATCACATTGAAACCTTTTTTAGATCCCTTGATTGATATACTTTTAATAAACTGCCCTTTATTTTAGACTAGCTGCCCGGACAGACTTCGTTCTGTCAATAGTAATTTTTTTTTTGTATTAACACCTTCCGTGGGCCTTAAGGACATACAAAAAAATAAATTAGCCGAGCCATTCTCGAGTTATGCGCTTAACAACATTCATTTTTATTTATATAGATAGCTTCCGCCCGCAGCTTCGCCCGTGTGGATTTCGGACTTCAAAAATGGAGGAGGTTCTCAATTCGTAGGGATGTTTTTTAATATGTGGTGCGTATGCAGGTGGTCCCATTGTCCAGTTAGGATCTGATGATGGGATCCTGGTGAAATCGCAGGAACTTCTTAAATATTATAGGCAAACCTATGACGATTTTGGTATTTTTATGTGTAACTTGTTTGTCTGTTTTTAAAAATACGATGATTAGGTATATCATATCATCGTCGAAACTCCCCAATAATGACTATGTTTCCCTATTACTTCGAGGCCAGTGTATCGACTTGGATAATTCTTATTATGTTTGAAAGAGTAAACATTGCAGCTGGTCCTATAGTAACCAGGTCAGGATGTGGTGATGGGAGCCTAGAGTAATTGAAATAACTCCTCGCATATTATAGACACATCCAGTGTTTTAGGTATAGATAAAGAAGTATATGTGATGACAAAGATATCTACACATTGTTGATGATGAAGCTGTAAGGTAGGCACCGGATATTTAAAAGTGAATACTTTTTACTTGAAACGTTGTGTATAAGGAATATTTCTATTGAAATATTTCCTTATACACAACGTTCATTACTTCTGACGGATTGTTAGTAAACACAAACAGATTATTTTTACATGTCACCCTTGAAAGGGCAACATATAACTGGCCGTGAGAAAAACATTGATCAGTTAAATCTATTCCTGCAACTTTTAAAGTTTGGCCTTGTGCCTTATTAATAGTAATACCAAAGGCTAATTTGATTGGAAATTGCAGTCTTTTGAATTGGAAGGGTAATTCGGAGGGAATCATCGGTATTCTGGGAATTAAAACAGTATCACCAGTACCACAGCCAGTTAAAATAGTGCATTCGATTAGAAAGTTTTTTAATTTAACTATTTTGAGTCTCGTGCCATTACACAATTTTGGGGGATTTAAATTTCTAAGTAATATCACTGGTGAACCTACTTTTAATATTAACTTGTGTGGAGGAATTCCGGGAGGAACTAAAGAATTCAAAAATTCAGTTGGATAATGTACTGCCTCTGCGGTATCCAAAACTGTATCAACTGAATAGTATATCTGTGATGGTGCTTCAAACTTGGAAATAATTAAATGATTAATTTTATCAACCTGTTCATTAGTAGGTGCCAATATAGCCCTTTCCTTAAACCAACATAAAGTCTTTGTAGTTATATTAGTAATATCGGGATATACGGTCTCAACCAATTCTTCCACATTTTGAACCAAAGCACATAGGTTACTAAGATTGATTTTAACATTTCCGGATTGAAATGCACCATTACCTATTTGAAGTAAGTTATTTGAAAATTGTTTATTGTCTTCACTGGAGGACAAAATTCTCATATTTGTATTAAGTTCACATTTTGTAATATGTGGCCAAAGATAAGGTCTTTTGAGTGATGCATTGACTTCGTCAGCTCTAGTCCCCCTTGCTATGACTGGCAAAATTTGACGAAAGTCTCCAGAAAACAAAACGGTGCAGCCACCCATTGGGCAATTTCTGTTGCGTAAATCGCGCATTGTCCTGTCTAATGCCTCAACTGATGCTTTATGGGACATGGAAGCTTCGTCCCAAATAATCAAGCTACAATCCTGCATTAATTTACCTGTTTTACTCTGTTTTGAGATGTTACAAACGCTAGAGACGTCGTCACTGCAAATTTTTAAAGGTAGTTTGAAAGTGGAATGTGCAGTTCGCCCGCCTTTCAAAAGTGTGGCTGCAATACCGGACGACGCCACGGCAAGAGCAATTTTTCTGTCAGACCTTACTTTTGCTAATAATAAATTAATTATAAATGTTTTACCCGTGCCCCCGGGTGCATCTAGAAAGAACATTTTCCCTTCATTACTATTAACTGATGACAATATTTGGTCGTAAACAATTTTTTGTTCTGGATTTAAGCGATGTTCATCTTGAATTGTCTGTAAGAGTTGGGTGTAATCATAGTCAGTCTCTCGTAAATCCTCGATGTTGTTCATTGCATAAAGATTTGAATTTAACGGCAAGTTAAAACCAAAATCTTTTATACTTTTACCTGATAGAGATTCGACCTCTTTATTTAATTCATTTAAAGCTTCATCAAAAATATTTTGGTCGTACTCTAAATCATCTGATGACAGTTCTTGTCGTCTGCGTTGCAGTATATCTTCGGACATACTTTCCTGATAGTTTTGCCAAAGAAGATGCGGGTCCGTGATTTGGCAGAACGATATCATAATGGCAAAAAGGCACCTAAGTGATTTTGGTGAACAGCATATGGCTGCTTCAGAGAGCGTACTCTCCCAGTGACTGTCATCTTCGAGGAGGCCCATAGCTTTGCAAGCCCCTTGGAATGTGTTGTAAGTTACACCTTCAAAAGTGCGGAGACTTCTAAACGAAGTAGGGCCTTTTATAACGTGGAGTAACAACCGCAAATGAAAACATTCTGCATTATTAGGGTGTACCACGTACACCCTTCCAAGAGCATCTGTTTTTCTCACGCCAGGGTACCCGAGAACTACCGCCCCCTGCTTTCGTCTTTGGAATTTTTTCGTATTTTGATTCCAGGTATAATAGGCAGGCACCTTGTCGTAGGTCAGAGTTTTTGCGAAGTCGTCCTCTGCACATAGTTTGAAAAACGCTGTTAAAGTAGTATCTCTTGGATTATTCACAATGTCATTTACATTATTTTCAGTGAAATACACCCGCTGTCCGTTTTCTAAATGAACAGCGAGGTGTGTGACAGTTGGTGCTCTTTCATGAATATTGAAGGACATAATCCGCCATAGTGCTTCAGAACTACAAATGTAGCGGCCAGATTGAAATTGTTCTACTTCATTTGTAGAATGTAAACTAAACGTAGCCTGGTCACTTCCTTTATTGATGTATTTAGTGACATATTTTATTGATTTCACGGAACTGCAAAGTTCTACATTAACATGCGCCTCGAAAATTTTTAATAATAGTTTATTGTAAGGCACTACCCATCTGTTATCAATTTCGTAATTACGAATAGCAGCCTTGCGTCCTCCTTCCTCTGGTGATAATCTTCTATACTTTGGATAGCCATCATCACCAGTTGAAGTTTGACTCTGATATGGTTTTGGGAATTTTTTTGAACATTTTCCCTCATGCATGCATGGCGAGTTAGGGTTTAAAGCTCCACAGGGTCCGTGAATCATGTTCCTTACCACGATGTCATACAATGTTGGGTCTTCGTCTTGGTCTGGTAATTCTGCCGTTATAACTGTGTCAATTTGGTCGGGCCTGATTTTATTTGTCAGCCACAAAAGCAAATGTATATGTGGCAGCCCACGTTTTTGCCACTCCACCGTATACATGTGACAGCGTGTCGGACCAAATACGTTTACCTTATTTATTAAGTGTAATAGTTTTTGTACTTTTAAATGAAACACACGATTTAAAATGTCATATCGGTCTTGAGGTGTTGCGGTGGAATGCAGATTATCTTTTATTTCTTTCCAATTAGGATTACAGGTCATAGTAATGAAGAGGTCAGGTTTCCCGTAATTCCTGACATAGGTCATGGCATCTTGAGTTTTTTCGTGTAAGTATCTTGGTCCGCCAGTAAAAGATGACGGTAATATTACCAGCTGCCCAATATTGTTTGTCGTGTGTTCATTAGAATGTAAAGCATCCTGTAAGTGTATATAATTTTCTGTGCGTAATTGTGTTTGGTTATTTCGTATAAAAGCTAAACGTTCTGATTCTAGTTTAGCATCCTGATCTACAACATATTGATTCAGTAACATTCCGTACCTTAGTAAAACATTATAATGATTATGGCGTTCCATTAAACGATAGCAATAATAATTCATACATGAAACTTTCTTCTGTACTCTGTCTCCTGTAGAAGGATTAACTTGGGGAATATCAATTGTGTATCCGTCTTCACCTCGACAAAACATCAATGGATATTGAAGACTGTCATATGAACGATGTAGTTCGGAAATTTTGTGGAGATTTTCGTCGCGGCTTCGAAGAACGATATCCCTTTTGTCAAATTGTTGTCCAGCAATGACAACTGCTACTTCACTGGTAGAAGGAGCATTATACCGTCCACGGTGTTCACCGTCAGGTACCCTGCTGGCATGAATTACTACATTGTAATCTGGGACATCGAGAGAGATACTTTCCATTGCAGTTTTAAAAGATTGTACGTATCTATTATGCAAATGCAACATGTTTTGCAATGACCTGACTATAGAGTTATCAAGTGGTGTTCTTGAATTACTATTACTAATATTACATCGAGTCGTTGCTTGAACTTCAGGATCGGAAATAAAATATATCTGCAAAAACTTATGGTCGTCAGGAACTTGTGGAAGAAGACTACCTGCAAGGTGGTAAACCTGGCCCTGGACTTTAAATGTTGGCATGAAGCCGTTTTCAACTACTCGTTGACTT
This sequence comes from Melitaea cinxia, assembly GCF_905220565.1. Lineage (NCBI taxonomy): Eukaryota > Metazoa > Arthropoda > Insecta > Lepidoptera > Nymphalidae > Melitaea > Melitaea cinxia. The sequence continues at coordinate 7,039,281 of NC_059418.1, read as the reverse complement.
TTGAATGAAGTCATCTGGAACGCATTATTATACCGCCGAATATGACGCATAAATTCTGTATGCTTTGGATGACTTTCATCAAGTAGAGAATTTAAAGGTTCAGGTGGAGCACCTATTTCATCTAATTTTACCTTACCATTTGAACAACATAAACCTTTTGACTCATCTTTCCATCTCAGTGCCGAACAGTATTGACAAACAATGGAAGGAGAACCTATACAAACGATACGATAATTTTGATAATCAATTGTTGTACTGTAATTCATTGCCGAGTACTCTTTATTGGACCATCTATTATTATTTTGTGTTCCATTAGTTGGCATATTATTCCTAAAATTTATGTGCCGAATACGATCGTTTTGTAGTCGGAGTTGTCTTCTCTCAGATGTTTCAGTTTCCATTAAAGCATTGTGTCTATCACGATCTAAAGATAAACGTAGGTTACGTTCAGCAGAGGATTCGCGTAGCCTCTGAGAAACATGTCTTTCGCGATCCAACGACAAACGTAAATCACGTTCCGCCGAGGATTCGCGCAGTCTTTGCGAAACATACCTTTCACGGTCCAACGACAAACGTACGTTACGTTCAGCAGAGGATTCGCGCAGTCTTTGTGAAACATGTCTTTCACGGTCCAACGACAAACGTACGTTACGTTCAGCAGAGGATTCACGCAGTCTTTGTGAAACATGTCTTTCACGATCTAACGACAAACGTACATCACGTTCCGCCGAGGATTCGCGCAGTCTTTGCGAAACATACCTTTCACGATCCAACGACAAACGTACGTTACGTTCAGCAGAGGATTCGCGCAGTCTTTGTAAAACATGTCTTTCACGGTCCAACGACAAACGTACGTTACGTTCAGCAGAGGATTCACGCAGTTTTTGTGAAACATGTCTTTCACGATCCAAAGACAAACGTAAATCACGTTCTGCCGAGGATTCACGCAGTCTTTGCGAAACATACCTTTCACGGTCCAACGACAAACGTACGTTACGTTCAGCAGAGGATTCGCGCAGTCTTTGTGAAACATGTCTTTCACGATCCAACGACAAACGTGCGTTACGTTCCGCAGAAGACTCTCGCAGTCTTTGCGAAATATGTCTTTCACGGTCCAATGATAAACGCAGTTCTCTCTCTTCATTATTTTCACTATTCCGATTCAAACGAAGTCTTTTAGCAGCAGACGTACTGCGTCCTATATTTGGCCTTCTTCTCGGCATGATTATCTACCTAAGTTTAATAAGAAATTGAATAAAGAGGTACTTAATAGAAACAGTTTAATGAATCTAAATAATATTTATTTACAACAACTTCCCTACAACACCCAAGTAACAAAAAAGTAATATACATGAACTTAAATAGACTCACGAAAATTATTTACAAAAATCTATTTATAACAACTAAGTACGGAAAAGTAAAGTACTTGGTTATTTAAAAAGTAACGAAAGAACCAAACGAAAAGAAGAAAGTAAACTGAAAGGTTTCTTACACCACCTACTAAGTATGAAAATAATTAATTAAGGAATATACATGAACTTAAATAGACTCACGAAAATTATTTACAAAAATCTATTTATAGCAACCAAGTACGGAAAAGTAAGGTACTTGGTTATTTAAAAAGTAACGAAATAACCAAACGAAAAGAAGAAAGTAAACTGAAAGGTTTCTTACACCACCTACTAAGTATGAAAATAATTAATTAAAACTAACAATAGCATAATAATAGGAACCAATAGCAAGATTTAATGCCGAACAGCAATACCCGTAGTAAGCCGATGACAGTCGATATACGCAATGCGTTCAGTTGCTACCAAAGTCTGTTTACTGTGGCGGATCGCGCGCTACATCGCCCGGTTTATATAGCTTGAGCAGGCGGTCGAGCGATGCGGGGCAGAGGGGATGGACTCGCCGTAGGCATCTCAATGCTCGCCAAGCATTAAAAATGTTTCGCTACTAATTACTTCTAACAACGATATCTTAAAAACTATTCATCTGATTGATTTAGTGTAAAGAGCAATTTTAATCTGCATTAAATGACTAAGCTAACTAACATATTCATTTGGATAAGGATTAATACCGAACTAAAGAAAATAGCTTTGAAAATAACGTAATGTTTTTAATTAAAAATGTTAACATAAAAGTGGTTATTGTAAGTCAACCGTAAGAGATAGAGATATGCTATCGCGGACTTTTTTGTAGCATTTTTATAGATTTTGAATTCTCTAGTACATTACTTAACTGTATCTTTGCTAGTTTACGCGGCGTTCGCGTGGAAAGTTCCCATTTGGCGAGATTTTTTGCGACCTCTTCAACATTTGTCGCCGTATTTCAGCTAATTTACATAAAAGCATAATAAATTATATACCTAAACCTTCCTCAAGAATTACTCTTTCTATTGTTGAAAACCGTATAAAAATCCGTTCAGTAGTTTTCGAGTTTATCGCGTTCAGACAGACAGGAGGACAGACAGGAGGACAGAAAGACGCGGCCGGGGGACTTATTTTTATAATAAGTATAGATATATACTAGGTCATCACAGGTCAGGGTCATCATAGGTCATCACCTAGCAAAAATCATAACGTCATACTTTTTTATTTTTCAATAACAATTTCGCATCAATTTTTCGTCATTAATAGAAATAAAATATAACCCATACTTTTAGTTGGACAAAATTATATTGCATATCTGTGCAAATTTTCATTAAATCTGTCAAGTAGTTTCGGAAATTAGCCCTGACAAACATGACATGAGTTTTTACTGCGGGTGGATTAAGCTCTGACCCGTCTCCTACATGGAGAAAGAGGACTATGTGTTGGATGTTACAGGCTGAATCGTTAATATAAATGTATTATATACATACTACATACTCTTGCCCTATACTGTTACAAAGAAAAAAACATTTTTTCTATTGCATGTAACATTTATTACTATTATAGTGTGTTCATTTGATACATAAATATGGAACCATTCAAAATATATAAAAGCTTTTTCGAAGTGATTCGAAGATTATATTATTAGTATTGACATTACTACATTTGATGTAAAACTCACAATAATTAAAATAAATGTAATTAAATGGTATTCATATATTTTTTTCAGACGGATACAATGTCCCGAGTGTAATAGATACACAGCAGAAAATGAAGAACAACTTGTCCGTCATATAAGAAAAATACACAGAGGCGAAAATCCCTTCCAATGTTCAATGTGTGACTACAGCACATCTAACAAAGTATTATTCGAAGAACACGTCAGAATACATCAGGGAATAAAACCTTACAAATGCTCATTCTGCCCCCACACAAACGTCTCAAAGAAAAACCTCAAAAAACACGAACTGATCCACCGACCAGACAACCCTCTCAAGTGCCCCAACTGTACTTACATAGCCAAACATCGTCGGGGCTTAGCGTGTCATAAAAGAAAGTGTGTGACGGACAAAAACGTGTCCAAATGTAGCATTTGTGACAAAATCTTCGATGATAAAGAAGCGTTAAGTTTGCACAAAAAGGCCCAGAAGAAATGCGATGAATGTAACCATAAGACGTGTACGAAAACTTTGTTAACCGTGCATAAAATAATGGAGCATGGTAAGCCGGATAAACGCTTGAAAAAGGTTAAAAATGATACGTTCAAGTGTAGTATTTGTGAATGGTCGTCGAATAGTAAGCCGAGGATATTGTTGCATCTGATTCATCATCCGGATCAATCGGTTAATGAGGATGTTATCGATATATCGATATTAAGGAATCATGGAATTATGACTTAATTTTATAATGAAATAAAATAATTTTATATAATTTGTGATTATTTTTTGATTGATAGGAATTTTAAATTCCTGTCTTATCCTGTAATGATATCGCTGTGGTGGCAAACAATTGTACGGTACACCTTATGGTAAGCGGATACCGCAGCTTATATATCCTTCTAACACCAGGAGTATCACGAGCACGTTGCCGACCCTACCCTCGATCTTTTCCAGGAACTCTCTATCCTAAAATGCACAGAAATAACACTGTTTGAGGGCAGTATAGTTGTCAGTCTTTGGTCGCCCTTCTTCTTAGTTACTGCATCACTACACAGTAAACGTGTTGTCGATCTTACCCTCGACTGTCTCCTACGAGCTCTGGCTACCTTATTTATCATAGGAATATAAGTCTACTTGAGTTTTATTTACCTGTAATCTTCTCTAGTGGTTTTGAATTAATAGGTATATAAGTAATTTTTACGTGGGGAAAATCCATCATGGATACCCTCCGGCGCGGGGGCCACCAGAGGGTTATGTCAGACTCCTACTGATTAAAAAACCACCACGTGTCCGTCTAGGTGGGGCGAGATGGGGTCGCGTTAGCATTCGCCACCTCGTCCCGGTGGTAAACCCAGACGAAACCTCCGGGCCCCGGCACAATGGTGGGCACAACGGGTCAGACATGTGGGGTCGTCTCATCCGTCCCCCACTAATTTTGTTAAAATTAAAGTTTTGAATTCATAAGTTTAAGTAATTTTTACTGCCCTAGCGTATTTTGTTGTAATGTTACAATGCTAAACAAGATTCTTAGCTTTATATACAAAGGAAAAAGAAATAAAAACATAAAGAAAAGGAAACATCAAAAATTACTTATGTAGTATATTTATACATTTACATAGTCAACCACATGCTACCAACACCGAGTAACAAAAATGGCGATAACTTGAACAAGATGGCGGCGCTACGATAAATAGGCGCGCATTCATTTTCTAACCATTCATAGTCCTCTGTTAAGTTTCTTTGACGTAGAATCGGTCCTAATGTTGACAAAACTCTTGCGTGGTAGTTATTTAAATATGTAATCTGAAATAAACGTATTTTTATAAATGTGGCTTGAATAAATACCTAAATAGTAACATCTGGGACATCGCTAAAATATTTGGGGGTTTCAATATGACAATCGCAGTAAGTCGTAAAATCAAAAGTGATCAAGATCATATTATGGACTGCGAAAGTTAGAAACGTATAAAAAAAGTGTGTGCGTCAGCTCCTACGCACAACCGGAGTTTACTCCTTCAGATCGACTGTCTAAATAGGCACAAAAAGGCTTACTAGTCTAATATAAATATGAATACCATATGGAATAGTAAATAAACGAATCAAATAACGTAAAAATTCGTTCAGTAGATTATACTTCTCATATTTTTTTTCATACCACGGGCCTTACGTATATGAAAATCGATTCTTAAAAAGTAACTACATTTAAGAGAAAAAAATAAATAAATTTGGGGTCTTTATACCGCTAGAGTGGCAAACAAGCGGACAGTTCGCCTGGTAAGCGGACACCATAACCTATGGACATTTGAAACATCAGGTGCATCATACTCGCATGGCTTACTTTGTCTTTACTCATTCCTCTCCAGTAACTCTGACCACCCTACCTCACCACAAGAATACAACTCTACTTGAGAGCAGTATTATTTCGCTGTGACCTTCTGTAAGGTCGAGGTACTTCGTCAGTCAGGCTGCTTCAAATTTTGAGCAAATTATTTCCTGCCCCACCTTACCTCAATTATATAGCAAGATCTATATTATATATTACTTTTCTCGTGACCCCTCCTACGCGGATTACACAATTTTTGGCTGTTCCGTTTTCTCCAATTAAAATATAGTGTGTGTCACTCAGTGATAACGTACCACATTATCTTTGTTGAAGGGAATTTGTAAAACCAGTCAGTTTTTGAGTGTATCCAATACAACAAACGAAAAATCATATCTTTCTCCGTATAATACTAATATAGATTGTTTATTTGTGAATATTAAAACAAGTGTGTACCTCAAGATCGCTGAGGAGGTTGACATCTAAGCAGGCAGTCTGATGGGGTGCCAACGATATTGTGTAGAAAGCCACCGCTCCCACTCCGCTAAAATTACCCACTAAGCCATCGGCCTGTAAAATAAAGTAGCACATACATTTAGTTAGGGGAAATAAAAAAATGTATCAGATAAATGAGATCGTATTCTTTTCACAAAATATTACGTGAATAATTTTGGAATAAAGGTTTGGAATAAGGTTTTTGTATCACGGTAATACATTATCATCTAAACCTAAATTTTAATGGAATAAAAAAGAAATCTTACGAAAATATGATCAGCATTTTGATTCATCTCAATGACTTCAACAATATCCTCATGTCTGATCCCGTACTCTCCTACTTCATAATACCCCGGTTCTGTAAAAAATATATCTAATATATAAAATTCTCGTGTCGCGGTGTTTGTAGTTAAACTCCTCCGAAACGGCTTGACCGATTCTCATGAAATTTTGTGTGCATATTGGGTAGGTCTGAGAATTGAACAACATCTATTTTTCATCCCCCTAAATGTTAAGGGTAGTCCAACCCTAATTTTTTTTTAATTTTTAGATAAATTATTTATTTTTTATTTTATTATGATTTGGCGTTGAAAAATACATACAACCCTAAATTTTCACCCTTCTACCACCAACCCCTATTTTTAAATAGCGTTTAGCGGCAAGACAACGTTTGCCGAGTCAGCTAGTATATAAATAAAAATTAATGTCTGAAATGTAACTTGTTGGTGTAACTTCACCAAATTAGATAATAGTTTTACTGTGTAAGTTTTTATAAGCAAAATGTTTGCATGAAGTAGAATTATTAATACAGCTACCGATTCACAACAGTTTAAATTAAAAACAATTAAAATGAGCTCAGAAAAAAATCCCAGAATAATAAAATTCCTCCAAACCAGGTTCTGCGAGTATCTTTGTAAGATAATACTTTGGTTCACCATATTTTTATTTTAATTGATTTTTCAAGGACACATGATATAAAAAAGTCTTAGAAATACTATCTTCATTATTAACCGAGCTTATTAATCCCCATAAACCTAAATCTTTAAATAAAATTAAATAACAATATGTTTTGATTTTTTACCATTACTGAAAATCATCCCAGGTACTATCCCAGGATCGTCAGCTGCTCTAACTGCACCGATCCCAGATGGACCTTCGTGTACATTAAGGAAGTGACCCACACCATGCCCAGTACCATGAGCGTAGTTGAGCCCCACGTCCCACAGGAACTTCCGTGCTAGGGTCTCTAGGACATTGCCCTGAAATGTTAGTTAATTTTATTTTAACCGACTTCAGAAAAGGAAAAGGTTCCCAATTCTATTGTATTTTTTTTTCAAATCAAAATGTGGTGCGAAAATGATCAAAAGGTGGTACCGTGTGGTCCTATTTAAATTTAAATGAGATCTAACTAAAATGCGTATTTACTTGACAATTCCTTCGTAGACCTGCGTTGTATTACACCACATAATATTTTGCTGGGTGTACCGATTTTGATGATTCTTATCTTCATCGAAAGCTAATACTTGTCTTGTAGTCCCATTTAATTTGATCGAGACCTGACGTTTTTGTTTTCAATTACGTTTAATTAACGCAAAAATTGACATCCCTATTTACTATTATATTAAAAAAATTAAGGAATAAGCGTGTATACGCACATAAGTACGCATGTAAGTAGTTATACTTCGATTGCTAGCTTATTTCACGTTTCTAACTTCTTCTTTGTTGATTAGCTAACTTCAGGGTGTCGGATTTTGGGACGGGGTGCGCACATCGTAAAAATTTACTCTCATCATTTTCCCTAACGCGTCAAAAGAAACAATTTCAAAATATCATACCGTTGAACCTCTGGGGAACACAACAGTTGCAAGTTGGATCTGTCCCTTCAAAACTCTAGTGAAGGCGCGTCGCTGAGCCGGTGTCGGGTTTGAGCTCATGTGTCTTGTGCGAGTTATATCAGTTGTTCCGTCCCTAATTTATGATAATAATCGTTAGGATTGTTTCATAGTACATGTAATGTATTTAGTCTGAATTTGGGATAGGAAAGTTAAATTGAGAAAATCAAACAAATACACAAGGTTGTTGAGGTTTTACCGCGTAACAACCATATTTTTTAAATATCGTCGCCCTTAAGTCGTCGTCGCCCTGACAAAATTGTTGTTTTATTTATTTAATTTATACCTATTTGGGAAACAAACAGCACAAAAATAATTGGTTGTCTGTAAAGTCGGTTTACGGACGATAGTTTTACGTGATAACGTCATAAAGAAAAATTTATGAAAAATTGCATACTTTTATGAATTGAATTGAATTATTATCAGTGAATTATTTCGAACTGCTAGCTCTGACGTCACGCGAGAAGAGATAAATGTGTCACAAACCAACGCTTGGGCCTATCGTACCTCTCTATCGCTTGTTCCGCGCTCTCGTTTGCACGCTAAGGCTCACCGCTCAGGCGAAACGAGACATTTTTTTGTGCATGCAACCGGTGTTTATCGATTTATAAGACGTTGTCACGTCAAAATTAAAACCTTTATAAGTCTTTACTTACAAATATTGTCCGCCAGAATCGACAAGTAACATGTGATTGCGCTGTATGACCTCCTGCGGCCCCTCTCTAGAGGGATTGTAATGTATGATGGCCCCGTTACTACCGGTACCAGCGATTGTTGGGAACGAGAGCCCTTTGTAGTAATCTTCTTCTCTGAAAATAATATACGAGTACATATATTTTCTGAAGACAAGCAGCGTCTTCGGTGCGACAAAACCAGCGCTGCGGTCACCAACCCGCTTGCCCAGCGTTGTGACTATGGGCAACACATATGAGTCCAAGCCATTTTTGGCGCGAACTTGTGGAGGCCTAGGTCCAGCAGTGGACTGCGATAGGCTCAAGTGATAATATATATTTCACGATCACTTTTTATGTACAATTAGCTTTTCAATCGCAGCTTTAATGTCGTTAAAATATAACCTATAACAACACTCCAGCCATATCGTAGCACTACAAGGACGTAATAATAAAATCGGTCCAATAGTTACTGAGTTAATCCATTACAGACAAACATCAAATAGTTCCCATTAATAATAAACAGATTTCTTTTTAAACTTCAAAACTTAATAAAATAATTTCATTCACAGGGGGAGTTTTTAAAAAAAAGTTGAAACTGAGGTGGGGCCTTGTTATCCCTTAGTCGCCTCTTACGACACCCACGGGAAGAGAGGGGGTGGCTATATTCTTTGGTGCCATTCCACTACGACTGTAAAGGCTGTAATGATGGTACCACACTTGGGATATCTCCTTTCCAACATTTTTTTTTATCAAAATCGGTTCATTAACGACGAAATTATCCCCGAACATACATTAAATATTTTATTTTGAAGTCGGTTAAAAAATAATATTTTCAACATTAACATTGAATTGTATTTGAAATAAATTCTAAATAAGACACTCACCCTCTTAACTCATCCAATTTATCAACCACATTAATTTCAGTGACATTATTCCCAGATGATACTTGCTCGTGTACCCAACGTAGGAATCGAACCACGGCCACTCCGTCTCGGATATGGGAAGCTCGGAAACCCTGTTGTCAAGTAACACATAAATGAATAAACATTCTCTAAAGACTTAACGATCTCACACAAAAATGTTTTTTTTTTATGTCACTAAGTCGTCAAACAAGCGTACGGTTCACCTGATGGTAAGCGATTACCGTAGCTTATAGACGCCTGCAACACCAGAAGCATCGCAAGCGCGTTGCCGACCCAATCCCCAATCCCCCCAGGAGCTCTGGTCACCTTACTCACCAACAGGAACACGATACTGCTTGAAAACAGTATTATTTAGCTGTGATCTTCTGTAAGGTCGAGGTACTACCCCAGTCGGGCTGCTCCATATTTTGAGCAGGAAATTCCTTCTATGCCCTAAAACGTTTACGTGAAAATAGTCATAGCAGAACCAACAGTTACTTTAACAGATACTTAATGATACTATAATACTACAGTAAAGAGGCCGGGACTGTTACCTGTAACTCAACTTCATTTTTGACGCACTTCATAAGGGCGACCGGTGATACTGTTGATAGTGTGGAAATGGCTTTATTCTATATAAAAAAAAAATAAGTAAAATATATTTTTTTAAATTTCAACTGACTTCAAAAAAGGAGGGTATTCTCAATTTTACTGCATTTTTAATGTGTGTTACCACATAACTTTTTACTGGGTGTACCGATTTTGATTATTATTTTTTAATTGAAAGTTAGTGCTTGACGTTTGATTAATATCTAACAAGTAGTTTTTGAGTTATTTGTAATAATGCGGATTTTATTGATTATTTTCTCTACTACCTACGTTGTGTAATGTGCTACTTGTCCTTGTACCTAAATTAGGGTTCCGTTTTAATATTTTTTTTTAATTGTGTGACGAGTCGTTCTCTTGACATCCCCATTGAATTACCGACGTTGCTACCATCTCCCAGATGCCTTTTTAAGATTCGTTTTTCGTCCCTATTAATGACTGTTTTCAACATATATATCATTATCTTATACACATATAAAATTCTCGTGTCACAATGTTAGTTACCATACTTCTCCTAAACGGCTGAACCGATTTTTTTTTTTTGTAATTTTGTGTGCATATTGGGTAGGTCTGAAAATCGGCCAACATCTATTTTTTATACCCCTAAGCTAACTAACTAAAGCTAAGAAACTGACCTATGGCGCAAGCAGTGGAATGATAAAGTCAAATATTTATTTCTGTATGAGTGTGTTCTTACCGTTTCCGCAGCTAAGAAGACAGCGTGGCTACCAGTATTCGTCAGCCAAATAATACTACCAGTGGGTAGGGATGTCTGAAATAATGGAGTAATAACTATTAAATTAAAAATTTAAACGGTTTAGGAAATAGTAGCAGTGGAATATCCACACATATACAATCTTTTTATATCACAATAATATTAAAACCTCGTTTTATTTTTTTATATTTCTTATGAAAATATTTTTTGACAGGTGTCAAGAATTTATATTTTAAATTCTTATTTATATTCGTATAATGAAAGAACTTTTTACGATTTTATCGCGGTTTATTAAGTTTTTTAGAATGCCCGACGTTTCGAATACTTTACAGCAACCATGGTCACGGAAGGACTGAGAGGACTTGTTTTTATAATTTATATTTAAAATCTATTCATTCTATTATATATTTTGCTACATGCACGCTGAGTTTGGTTTATAAAACAGTCTAAAAACGACCACAAGAAACCACTTCCACATAAAAATCCATCCATAGCTATGAAAGCTACGACGCGCGACGCTATACACACAATCAGATATTGGCGTCAAACCTTTAAACTCAGATTAATAAACAAAAGTTTGTTTATTAATCTGAGCCTTTAAAGTACTTTATTTTGGGTCGGGGGTCAAAATTAGCCCCCAAATGTATTGCTAAGCTCAAAAGTCAAAAAATTATTGGAACAGATTTACCAATTTCTTTTTTTAATTTTCCTAATAATTTGTAGAAGTTTTTTACAGAAAGTTCGTAAAATTAATTTCTGAAAATGAAAAGATTATTTTAATTGCACGCGTTTAACAGTTCGCAACACAGGACGTCTATCAAGTCAGCTAGTATATTCCTAATAACTAGCTGCTGCCCGCGACGTCGTCTGCGTGAATGCTATACAGCACCAAAAATACCTACGATTATACCTTTTAAAATAAAATTCATTTACTCGTTTCTTCTTTACATTTCATATCTATAGAAAAGTCTCATAGATGGCGCTGCTTTAAAATTGTCTTGTCTACTTATATTCATTTAATTATGTTTATCGGCTTAGTTACTTATATTGCGTGATTTTTATAGTGTGAAGCTAGCTTATATAGCATGGTTATTAACATAATAACAACAACATTCAAATATGCGTCGTTAGATTACACATTGTTACAGAATGCGTTGAGGAAATAAAGGTTCACTGCTCGTTCCCGGTAGGTGATAGCATGATAATATGTAGCCTTTATGTTGACCCGACTTCTTAATAATATTCGTGCCAAATTTGAAGTAAATCCGTGCCGTACTTTTTGAGTTTATCCCGAACATACAGACAACCAGACAAACAGACAAAAATTCAAAAAACTATATTTTTGGCTTCGGTGTTGATTGTAGATCACACCCCAAGTATTCTTTTAAAAAAATATTCAATGTACAGTTTTGACTTTTCTGCCATTTTATTATATGTATATAGATAATATTATAAATCTGAATATCAGTTAGTTAATTAAGCTTTTACGCAAAAACTACATAACCGGTCATCACGAAACTTTGTAAACATATTCTTGGAGGTACTTATTCGAAGTAATATAGTATACTATTTATTAAACGTTTTATTTAAAAATGAAATCAATGCGAGCGAGCCACGGGTGAAAGCTAGAATGTAAATAATTTTATATCATAGTGTAACATGTACACATGTAGATATGTATCCTTACACTCATATTCCTCAAGTAGTTAAATATCTCAGAATAAGGCTGGGATACAACTTGCGTCCCTTCGGATGAGAGATGTTCCTGTATCTCTGAAGGTAAGGTTCCATTGCCCCAGAACAAGATCACGTTGTCGGTCGCCTAAAATAATAATAATAAGTGTTTATAGTAAAATATCTTTCCCATTAAAGATTTGGGTATTTTTATAACCGTATTTATGTAGTTGTGCGGTTAGTCACCTCAAACATTAATGGAGGGTACGAATCAGCTTCAGACGACAGAGCGACAGAGCTTCGTGATATGTGACAACTGGCTATATAAGCTAGTTTAGTTAACACCTAATTAAATTTAATAAGTGTTCTTAAATGTTTATTATCTACTAGATGTCCCGGTGAACTTTGTATTATCGTATATAAATAATAATGAATGTTGCTAAACGCATAACTCGAGAATGACTCGACCTCCGCTAATTTAGTTTTTTGTATGTTTCATAAGGTGGGCCTTAGTTTTAACACTAAAAAAATGACAGAACGAAATCTGTCCGGGCAGCTAGTTTACATATATTTCTGAAATGACTACTGAACGCACCTATAAATATTATACGACCAAGTGACAATTTTTTATTTATAAAAAGACGAAACACATGAAATGCTTTAGCGCTCGCAACATTTTGTGTAGGAAAATTGAATTTTCGTTTTTGTTATAGTTTCATTGACAGTATATCACTCCGTATTTATACTCCTAATGATAGACGAATATGTATTGTTACGTGTTAGGGTTCGAAGGATTTGGAGAGAAAGACCTGCTGACTCTTTTCAAGACTTTATTCACATTTTCCAATGACGTCACCTTTGTTCAAGCAGATGTCGCGATCACCAAGGTTCAAAACCTTGACCACAGCGTTACTGCTTCCACTAACAAGGGTTCTCGCCGTCATCAGATTTTGCGCTGATGTCTTGGTAGGTGTGTCTTCGATCAATACGCATCTGTTTGACTTTTTCTTTCCAGCGGGCGGTAGTTTCACCAACACCCGAGCTTCCGATCTTCCAGGTATAAAGACTTTCTTTACACATGCGACTTTCCCGCAAGCACCACCAAGAATGAAGATTTCTTCTTCACCACACTTGAAAAGTTCCGTCAGTGACATTAATTCTGCAGTTCAGTTTGAGCGATCTTTAAGGCGACTTCAAGAGTGAAAACTAGTGATCAAGAGTGATACCAGCGAAACCTACGACATTGGCTACGACTAAGGACATCGTGAGTGCTTAGTGTTTGAACTTAGTGCTTAGTGTTTGAACCTAGTGCTTTGTGTTGGACCTAGTGCTAGTGAATAAAGTCTTGAAAAGAGTCAGCAGGTCTTTCTCTCCAAATCCTTCGAACCCTAATACGTAACAGTATGTATGATATGAAAATAACAGGATCTAGTAGCAAATATATACAACTTACAATGTCTGCCCTTATCACAAGATAGGAGAAGAAAACAGGGTTGAAGGGAATGTCAGATCCACGGATGTTTAAAGTATCTGTAATAAAAATATAATGTTTAAACACCATTTTTTTTTTCACTGCAAATGTGGAACATAAGCGTTCTCTTCGATAATAGGCGAATACCGTAGCATATGGCCGCCTACAATACTAAGAGCATCGCATTACAAAGTATTCCGATCCACCCCAGGAACTAGTTACCTTACACAGGAACACTTGAAAGCAGTATCGTCTGATCCTCTGTAAGCTCAGGTACTACCCTATTCATGCTACTCCAAATATCAAGCAACATAGCCCATTGAACACATGACATAATTTTACGTAAATGTGACATTAAAATGATATAAAATTTGTGTTATTATTGTATGTCACAATGATATCACATTTACGTAAATTTACGTCATGTGTTCACTGGAAATTTCTTGCTGTGCCCTAACTTAAAAAGAAGATAAGAATAGAGAAATTCCATAGTTATATCAAGAAGAAAACTATATCAAAATTTATTTTAGGACTTACTCTCCGAAGTTTGATAGTTACTTACACGCAATATCATCTAATGCTGTCAGGATGAGAACAGAAGCTTGCCTGGCTCGTATCTGTGTCAAAAGCTCAGATATCTTTTCGCCAGAAACCTTTCCTGTAGTAACAAGGCAAAATTTAATTTTAAGCAGATAAGATATTTAATGTCGAGCGAAAAATATGTGATAATTTTTTTTATTTCGATATTTTACAATATTATGCATATTTACAATTCTCAAATTAAGAATTAAATATTTACAGATAGTTAAGATTTGAACAAATTATCAAAAGGTACAAATTGCGGCCTTATCGTAAAAAAACGATCTCTTCCAGTCCACTTTAGGTCAGAAGAAATAAGAATAAAATGATATGGAGGATAAAATGGTAATAGTAAATTATACCTGTATAATTAGAAGGTAGTGCTAGCAATGGTTCGTTTGGTCTCGCTGGCGCTGGATCACCAACGCGTCTTCTTGCTTCATCGACAATATTTTCAGACGTTGGAACAACGCTGATATTAGCTGGCCTAAGAAGCGCCTGTGAAGTGAGCAATGGTAAAGCGCCGTTTGGTGAAGAGATATCTCTTATGAAGAAGATGGATTTGGATTGGGTGTAATATGTAATGAAATTAGATGAAAACTTTTATTTTACCATAGCGTGATTATACACACCTAAGTTACGTCAAGGATATCCATATTTTTAAGTAATTAATTTTAATTAATAATAGCAAAATTTATATTAAATCTAAATATTGCCGCATTATCTATATAATAATACGAGAAGCAAAAACTTTGTACCTCTTTTTACGAAAAGTGCGCGGACGGAGGAGTATGAAATTTCCCACACTTATCTATATCTATAATCTATAATCTATAATCTATAATCTATAATCTATAATATATATAAAAGCGAAAGGTCACTCATCACGAAATCTCCGAAACTATATCTATCTATAATATATATAAAAGCGAAAGGTCACTCACTCATCACGAAATCTCCGAAACTATAACACCTACAAACTTGAAATTTGGCAAGTAGGTTCCTTATAAGACGTAAGCATCCGCTAAGAACGGATTTTACGAAACTCGCCCCCTAAGGGGGTAAAACGGGGGATGGAAGTTTGTATGAAAGTCCTATGTTTTTGAAGTAAGAGACTTGAAATTTAAAATGTAAGCTCTATAGATGGTAAAAAGGTGTCCAAATAACATATCTTTAGAAATCAACCCCCTTTTGGGGTTAAAACGGGGGATGGTACGCTGACTCACTCATCGCGAAATCTCCGAAACTATAAGAGCTACAAACTTGAAATTTAGCAGGTAGGCTCCTTATAGGTTGTAGACATTCGCTAAGAATGGGTTTTACGAAATTCGACCCCTAGGGGGGTAAAACGGGGGTTGGAAGTTTGTATGAAAGTCCTATGTTTTTGAAGTAAGAGACTTGAAATTTAAAATGTACTTTCTTTAGATAGTGAAAAGGTGTGCAAATAATGTATCTTTAGAAATCAACTCCCTTTTGGGGTTAAAACGGGGGATGGTAGGTTTACTCACTCATCACGAAATCTCCGAAACTATAACACCTACAAACTTGAAATTTGGCATATAGGCTCCTTTTAGGGCGTAAACATTCGCTAAGAATGGGTTTTACGAAATTCGACCCCTAGGGGGGTAAAACGGGGGTTGCAAGTTTGTATGAAAGTCCTATGTTTTTGAAGTAAAAGACTTGAAATTTAAAATGTATACTCTATAGATGGTGAAAAGGTGTCCAAATAATGTATTTTTAGAAATCAAATCCCTTTTGGGGTTAAAACAGGGGATGGTAGGTTGACTCACTCATCAAAAAATCTCCGAAACTATAACACCTACAAACTCGAAATTTGGCTGGTAGGCTCCTTATAGGTTGTAGACATTCGCTAAGAGTTGATTTTATGAAACTCGACACTTAAAGGGCTAAAACGGGGGTTGGAAGTTTGTATGAAAGTCTTATGTTTTTGAAGTAAGAGACATGAAATTTAAAATGTATGCTCTATAGATGGTAGAAAGGTGACCAAATAATGTATCTATAGAAATCAACTCTCTTTTGGAGTTAAAACGGGGGATGGTAGGTTGACTCACTCATCACGAAACCTCCGAAACTATAACAGCTACAAACTTGAAATTTGGCAGATAGTTTCCTTATGGGGTGTAAACATCCACTAAGAACTAATTTTACGAAAATCGACCCCTAAGGGGAAAAAACGGGGGTCGGAAGTTTGAATGAAAGTCTTATGTTTTTGAAGTAAGAGACTTGAAATTTAAAATATATGCTCTATAGATGGTGAGGAGGTGTCCAAATAATGCATTGTAATCTATATATATAAATAATTGTGTTTGCTCGCAAACGAAAAAAAAAAACCGACTTCAATTACATCGACAAGTAATACAACGTAGATCGACGGAAAAATAGTCAAGCAACTACGGGTTATCAAAGATTACTCAAAAAGTAGTTATCAGATCTCAATAAAATTTATATGTGACCACATGATAAACATCAGCTTTCGATTAAATTAAAAATTATCAAAATCGGTACACCCAGTAAAAAGTTATTGTGGATTTTCGAGAGTTTCCCTCGATTTATCTGGGATTCCATCATCAGATCCTGGTTTCCTTATCATGGTACTAAACTAAGGATATCCCCTTTCCAACAAAAAAAGAATGATCAAAATCGGTACATCAAGTAGAAAGTTATGCGGTATAATACAACGTAGGTCGACGAAAAAAGCGTCAAGTAAAAACGCATTATTAGATATAACTCGAAAAGTAGTTGTTAGATCTCAAATAAATTTGAATGCGACCAATTGGCACACACCACCTTTCGATTAAAACAAAATTTGTCGAAATCGGTTTACCCGGTCAAAAGTTCTGATGTAACATACATAAAAAAAAAAAAAAATACAGTCGAATTGAGAACCTCCTCCTTTTTTGGAAGTCGGTTAAAGAGAAAGGTCAGTGATTCACTCATCACGAGAACTCAAAAACTGCTAGATGGTCTATCCATCCAGGTTGGACAAAGATAAAGTTTGGCAGGGATGTAGATTATAGTTAGCAGACGTCCGCTAAGAACGGATTTTACGATATTCCATCGCTAAGGGGGTTTAATTGGGGTTGATAGTTTGTATGAAACATATACAGCCTGAAAATAAAACCAAAAATGTGGTGTATGAGGTGAGATGTGGTGAGAGGTTTTATAAAAATAACTATTAAATTATACTAAATTGTGCCTTTTAAAAAGTTACTCAGTTTGATAAGCATTTCAAGTGACTGAAATAAAAAAATAATTTGCGTGAAACATCTTAATAGTAATACATATCTTCATAACCACGAGGACGTAATCGCGGGCAACAGTTAGTGTATTATAAGTCCCTAAAAGTTTATGTAATCGATTCGCTCAAAATTTACTGAACGGATTTTCATGCGGTTTCAACATTGTAGAGAGGGCTCCACCATTGGCAAGAGGAAGGTTTACGGAACGGCTAAGCCGATTTTGATGAGAGTTTCACTGGAAGTTTGCCGGCAAAACTTTGTGACACACTAATTTCAACGCGGGCGAAGCCGCGGGCACCGCTAGTAATATATATAAAAGCGAAGGTCACTCATCACGAAATCTCCGAAACTATAACACCTATAAACTTGAAATTTGGCAGGTAGGATCCTTATAAGACGTAGACATCCGCTAAGAACGGATTTTACGAAACTCGACCCCTAAAGGGGTAAAACGGGGGTTGCAAGTTTGTATGAAAGTCCTATGTTTTTGAAGTAAAAGACTTGAAATTTAAAATGTATACTCTATAGATGGTGAAAAGGTGTCCAAATAATGTATTTTTAGAAATCAAATCCCTTTTGGGGTTAAAACAGGGGATGGTAGGTTGACTCACTCATCAAAAAATCTCCGAAACTATAACACCTACAAACTCGAAATTTAGCAGGTAGACTCCTTATAGGGCGTAAATATCCGCTAAGAACTGATTTTACGAAATTCGACCCCTAAGGGGGTAAAACGGGGGTTGGAAGTTTGTGTGAAAGTCCCATGTTTTTGAAGTAAGAGACTTGAAATTTAAAATTTATGCTCTATATATGGTGAGGAGGTGTCAACTTGACCCCTAAGGGGATAAAACGGGGGTTGAAAGTTTATATGTATATGTTTTTTAAGTAAGAGACTTGAAATTTAAAACGTATGCTCTATAGATGGTGAGGAGGTGTCCAAATAATGCATTGTAATCTATATATATAAAAAAGAAAGGTTACTGACTCACTCATCACGAGAACCCAAAAACTGCTGGAGGGTGCATCCATCCAGGATGGATAAAGATGAAATTTGGCAGAGAGGTAGATTATAGTCAGTAGTCGTCCGCTAAGAACGGATTTTGCGATATTCCACCGCTAAGGGGGTTTAATTGGGGTTGATAGTTTGTATGAAACATATACAGCAGCTATAAGTTCGTCGATAGGCTATTTATACTGCAGCCTGCAAATAAAACTAAGAATGTGGTGTATAGAGAGATTTTATAAAAACAACTATTAAATTATACTAAATTGTGCCTTTTAAAAAGCTACTCAGTGTAATAAGCATTTCAAGTGACTGAAATAAAAAAAGTGCGTTAAACATCTTAATAGTAATGCATATCTTCATAACCACGCGGATTTAGTCGCGGGCAACAGTTAGTGTATTATAAAACAATGCCCCCAAAAGTGTATGTGATCGATTTCCTCAAAATCTACCGAACGGATTTTCGTGCGGTTCAAGAGGAAGGTTTACGGAACGGCTAAGACGATTTTGATGAGAGTTTCACTGGAAGTTTGCCGGGAAAACTTTGTGACACACTGATTTCAACGCGGGCGAAGCCGCGGGCACAGCTAGTAGTTTATATAATTATGGAGAAGGAGGCCGCAAATGCTAATGCTAATATATATATTTTAATTATGCATAAAAAATACATTAAATCAGTAAAAAAAAAAAAAAAACAAAATACACACACTACCATGTATTTAAGACACACATATATTATTTTGTTTGTTGTCAAACTTATAATTGGAATCAATTATGGTCGAATTTCGACCACTGAGCGACCTCAAGTAACATTTCTTAAATAACAAATTTTAAGTTCCAAGGTAGTAGTGGAACTGTGTTATCCCTTAGTCGCCTCTTACGACACCCACGGAAAGAGAGGGGTGGCTATATTCTTTCATGCCGGAACCACACAGCATCCGTAACCACACAATAATTGTTAGCAAGATAATAAAGATAAAATGAATGTTAATGAAAAACTACGCCAATTACCTCTAAAGAGTTCCATGAACTGCGAGTATAGGTGGTGGGATCGATGCCAACCACGGAGCTTTGATTTAAGTTAGCTAGAAGCCAACGATCTATGGTTAAGTCTGTACCTGAAAAATATTTTTTTTTATAGTACCTAATTAAAAAAAAATTACTCCTAGCAATTGAAAATCTAAATGTGTTTGCTAGAAAACGAAAAAAACCGACTTTAATTACAGCGACGCAACTAATTATTTTATTTTTTTTAATTTTTGTAATATTAGTTTTGATAATAATCACTTACGCACTGTGAAATAATATATTTGATGTAAAATCATTAAATTGATGTACATATATTGCTGATATGTTTTTGTATGTGCAATACTGTAATTAAAAATATCCCTTAGTTTTGCACCCTTTTTTTGACCCAGGTAAAAAATCCCTAACGGATACCCATGGCCCGGGGGAGCCGCGGGTTATGTCTGATTCGCACGGACTAAAATCCCTGTGATGTTCCTCCTCTCGCATGGGGCGGGACTACGGGAACGTTAAACACTTCCGATATCCCCGCTGGCTTAGTTTTGCACCCTAACCTTAAAGAATTCTAAAATTAATTCCAACTTAGATTTTTTTTTTCCTTATAAAACTAACTACAAATCAAGCACCAGCAATTCTGGTGCAAATCCGTGAAACGACTTGTAAAATGAGTAAGTCAATCTCACTATGCTTCTTTGTTCTGTTCGATTTCGTTTATTGTTTGTTTGCTTATTGTCAACTGTAAAGTTCGATAGTAAAGACAAACTCTTCATAGTTACCAGATAACTTTATTATATGTATTCGTCAGAATATTCATTGTTTTTAAATAAATAGTAATGATCGCAGTGTAAACACGAGAAGGAATAAGAAAATTGTAACTCCAAATTTCCGACTGCGCAAAATAAACGTCTCCTTTCTGGATTATGGTATTCGCATGTACAATAAAATCCTAAAAAAAATTTGGAAAGATCTCGACAAAAATTTTAAGTTTTAATTAAAAAGAGATAGATAAAGCGTATTATTCGATGCAGGATTACATAGTTGATAAAGATGTGTAGATTTAATGACACTGTATTTCATGCAAGATATTAATAATCATCATTACAGCCTATACAGTCCACTGCTGGACATAGGCCTCCACAAGTTTACGCCAAAAATAACGTGAACTCATGTGTTTTGCCCATAGTCACTACGCTGGGCAGGCGAGTGGGTGACCGCAGGGCTGGCTTTGTCGCATCGAATTTCAAAGCCAGCAGTTGGATGGTTATCCCGCCACCGGTTGGCTATTTAAGTTCCAAGGTGGTAGCGGAACCGTGTTATCCCTCAGTCGCCTCTTACGACACCCACGAGAAGAGAGGGGGTGGCCATATTCTTTAGTACCGTAGCCACACAGTACAAGATATTAATAAATGTGTACTAAAATACAGTTTATTATACATATATTATTTTTCAAAAGAGTAACTGCGGAGTTTCTTGCCGATTTTTCTCTGCAGAATCTGCTTTCCGAATCGGTGGTAGCTTTAACAAAAACAATAAATGACGATTCGAAGGTGCTCTTGGCGCCTGTTTGAATATAGTTATTTTTGATTTTGATTGACTAAGTACTCCAGATTATCCCAAAACAGTTGGTAGCACAATAGACATTTTAAAAAATGGTCCCTCAATATTAAACGGCTAAGAATCTCTGCCATAGACGATGTCTGAACTCGACGACTGAAGACTTACCCTGTCTCATCAAACCCCACACACTTGTGTCCACCTCAACTTCGAACTGTGTGAAGTACCTCCCATCAGTCCAGACCAGCGCGTGGGTTTCCGTCACCAGGGCTGTTCCTGATGACCCTGACAGACCAGAAAGCCATTCCCGACGAGCATCAGAAGGGGCGATGTATTGAGACTAATATAGAAAAAAGTAGAGTTCCGGTTAATACTATTATTTAAACATTTCAATTAGTTTGAAGATATGAAGTAGGTAATGTGTTTTTGTATTAGTATTGGAATGGGAACTGCTCCGTTTCCGACTGTGCGGATAAACGTCTCCTTTCCGGGTTATGGTATTCGCGTGTATAGGTAATTAAATATCGCAGTTTTGCAATTGTCTCAAGATATTTTGAAAGTGTTTATTAAAAAGGAATTAATAGATAAAGCATATTATTCGTTGTAGCATGACATAGATGAGAAAAAATCATCATTCATCGTAATTTTTTTTGCACGCAAGTATTGCGTTATGGGTTTTTAAAAAAATTTTGGATTCACGGGAAGTTAAACTAAAACACTTTATAATACACTGCTAGAATTGTATAGAAATATACATATATTTCATTCAATACATACATTTCATTCAAAATATAATAGCAATTCTGGTTGAAGTGTGAAGTTGAACCTAATGCTTAACCTAAGCTAAATTTGATTATTGTCTAAAATAATGTATAATATATTATTAATAATATTTATATTTATTGGTACTAAACAGCCGATATTTTGGCTACGATAGCGTTAAGTCTCGGCCGAACGAAAAGTTATGACACTATCGTACTATATATATCGTATCGTACTATATATATACTATATGTATCGTAATATGTGTATATCTGACCATTGAAATTGAGCTCCGTTGCATGACCTGTCTATAAGACCGTGGTTTATAGCAACTGTGAAAGCGATCCACTTATCTTTACAAATATTAATAATTATATTATAAAGCGGATTTTTTTTTTTTTTTTTTGTTTAAACGTGCAAATCTTAGTAACCACTAGTTCGGTAAAAAAATATTTTTGTGTCCATGCGTCGTGGAAGGCTATAGGATGTATATTTTAATATGTTTTTCTTTAAATTATTGTAATTGAAACCGTGGGGCACAGATTGTAAATAAAAGAAGTAAATCAAAGTCTAAAACTTACGTTGTGGGCGTCCGCTGTCGGTACTATTAGAGCGTCGATATTTTGTTCTCTCATGACCTCGAGAACCGCTGTCAAGCGCTGCATACTGATTTGTCGGTTAACATTGCTGCTTGATTTTCCAACTAAAATAAATTTGTTAAAAATTAATATATCTGTAGACTCTGTAGCATATACTTTTATTTTTGATGTTATGATACAGACTGTTTCATCCCACTTCTGGACTTTGGCTTCTTTTGACATATAGAGGAAGTGTTCGGATTAACCCGTATAAATTGTATTGTTTGCAAGTTGCCAAATAAGTCGAGTCAGCGACACTTTTAGCTGAGGTAGGGCACAGCAGGAAATTTCCTGCCCAAAATATGAAGCAGCCGACTGGGGTAGTACCTCGATCTTACAGAAGATCACAGCTAAATGATACTGTATCTGGCGCTTCCCGCTTTTTAGCTTATGCATTAATTTTACATATATACATGCTATTCATATTTTTTATATCAGCATTCAATAATGACCGTAATAAGTACAACGTCTTATCATTTCATCACTTCGGTTTGGACATTCACAGCATTTGTAAGGAGTAGTTTACAGGAGTGTCGAAGGTTAATCTATTATAGATACTTTTTGTGTCTTGTATGTTTTAAATATAGCAATAAGTTTCTTAAGTGAATCTTTTTTAGGCGCATGAGGGGAAAAAATTTTCCGGATAAAATAATATTAGCGCCACGATAATGTGCAATGTTTTTGTCAAACAACAGAGCCACCTAGCGTGTACTATAGAAACTACAAAGGCTGTTGTTACATTAATATTGATAGATACATTGCAAACTAACTAGATGGCGCTGGAACGGAAATCTAAAGCTTTAGATTTGTATTAATATAAGCAAGACTTAAACATTAGTTTATCAAAGAAGTTTCACTTCGACATGTGTACTTTGCACGCTCGCACTTTTTTTTCTTCTTTGTGAATCCAACAATCTGACAATACCACCCCAGAGGTCTGTATAGTCTTCAAAAACATTTGCAAGATCGAACCCACGACCATTCAACATCCAATTTCTGTATCCTTCCTTGAATCTAAGCCTAGAATATTTTGGGAAACTATTAATTAGTATAACATTAAAATATTTTTATGAAATTACCATAAATAGGTTTGTTCGGTTCGGCATATTCGTGATAGCTTGGCGGAACAACTCCGGTAACCAAACTGATGTCTGGTCCAAACCTGAAATAGGTAATTTAATTGTACGTTTTAACCTCTAAAGCTTATGCTTCAGCCTATAATATCCCACTGCTGGGCATATGCCTCTTTCCCCATCTAGGAGAAGGATCAGAGCTTAATCCTCCACGCTGCTTCAATGCGGGTTGGCGGATATATTCCCTACTATTAGTATAACGATCACTATCAGATGTAAATGATAACAACCGGGACGACGCCTTAACGTGCTCTCCGAGACTTCTCACTTCTAGCCTCTAAATCATCGGCCAATGTCCTTTGCGTCTTCTCCATTCCACATGTCATTGACGAAATTATCTGTGCTAGCCTAGCACTAGTGAAAGCCATTCGTTCTAAATATTAATTACGAAATTTAATTTTACCAAGCCTATGGAAAAAAATCTCATAAAAAATATAAGATAAATGCAGACTATAATCTTATAGATCTCCTAGTCTCATATAAATCGATATAAGATAAATAAATAAGTGGATTTAACGATTCCATTTGCATATAAATCTTGTATGGAACTCCTACCAAAACATATTTACGACTGTGCTCATATTTACCGTTTAAAGAAAGTAAAATTAAGTAAATAAAACCTCATTTTAATTATAATTTAAATAAATAATAAAGATTTTTCACTTACAACAAAAATAACAACAAACACACACCCCGGACGGCCGCCATTTTCGAGTGGGATAAAATAATGTGTTATCTATCAATTTGTTATCGAGAGATATATTGATTTTTGATAAATTGGATTTGGACTACCTATCTGTATGTAAACTAATATTCTTATTAGTAAATTTTTGACCTTTTTGTTTGTTTGTAATGGATAAACAGAAAAGTTACTGAACGATTTTGAAAATTCCTTCTCCAGTAGAATGCTATTATCACTAAGTAATAATGTTGGCTTATTAAAGGAAGAAAATGGAACATTCGAAACCGTTTATTTAATGAATCTAAAATATATCCAATATGGTCTAAGCCCAGTGGCGTAGCGAGAGGGGATAAGGTGGACATACCCCAGACGTTACTCACAAAGGGGCGTCAAATGGTCCACAAATGGTTTTCGAATGAGAGGGGGGGGGGGCTAAAAATATTATGCCCCGGGCGCGTGTTAAGCTCGCTACGTCACTATCTAAGCCTCACAGTATTTGTAAGCCAATCTAACAATTGATACCCTATCTCCAGTCGACCTACAGAAACACAATTTAACTTAAAGTTATTCACAATGTTTCTTTTGCCATTTCACTTATGTTTATATTTATTCGCATAAATCTTATATAAGTACTATTAAAAGAGCAATTCTTGTATATATATATGTATATAACCTGAATCTCGGAAACGGTTCCAACGATTTTCATGAAATTTTGTATGCAGGGGATTTCGGGGGAGATAAATAAATCTAGCTAGGATTCATTTTTAGAAAATGTCGTTTTTTCCCTGTTTTTTGGCAATGAAAAAATGGTTACAATATAATTAGAATACAAAGGTAAATTTCGCACTTGTCAATTAAGTTGTGATAGCTCAGGTGGGAAATTTGCCGGTCGCGATCGGCCAAAAAGACCACGGATCGAATCCTCATGTTTCCAGATCGATAATTATATTTCTTTTTTTTTTCTAATTGCCCGTTCATATTTTTTATTATTGTGTTGGTAAAATCGAAAAATATTATTCATCAATATGTAATTCGTATTTAAATATGATTTCCAAAACACACGATTTACTAAAAATACCGAGCTAAGCTCGGTCACCCAGGTACTATATTTAACGCAAACAAATCTGAAATGTATTATGTCATGTGTTGTTAGTGGAAATAATTCTTAATATTACAATATTCGTTAGTATTGTTACATATCCCTAGGTATCTACTATATTATAAAGCCTGTATATGTCTGTAGGTCACAGCATGAAATATCCTGCTCAAATTTTGGAACAGCCTTACCGGGGAAGTACCTCAACCTTACAGAATATCACAGCTAAATGAGTACTCTAAAGTAGAGTTGTGTTCCATTGTATGACACAGAGCTGCTCGACAGGGTCGGCGGTAGGATCACAACGCGCTTGCAATGCTTCTGGTGTTGCAGGCGTCTATAGGCGACGGTAATCACTTATACGTAGGTTAGCCATACGCTTGTTTGACACTAGTAGTATAAAAAATGTGGAGCGATGCGGGTAGCTAGTTATATTTTTCTATGTAATATACAATCTTATATCGTCAATATTAAATGATAAAGGCAATGAATATTTGCTATATTATCTTTATTTGCACAATAAAGTGTTATCTATTTCATTAATACGTAACAAAATTTCCAAATTACTTTGATAACATCATATTATCTTCTATTATTACACTATAGTTCATTAGAATTAATGAAAGTGAGTAAGCAGCATTACTTGTCTAGTTAATATTAAAAACTAGCTGACACGAAGAGTTTCGTGCCGCCATATACAAAAAAAAAAAAACAAAAACAGACCTCAAAAAAGGAAATTCTCCAATCGGCAGAACTTTTTGAAGTTATACTTCTTTTTTTTATCATAATTTTATTTATACAAAATATTATACATATTTACAATTCACAAACTTTTTTACTTCTTTTGGCGCATAAGGGAATAATGATGAGAGTAAATTTTTACGATGCGCGCGTACCGTCACATAAAACCAATACCCTGAAGTTAGCTAGTCAACGAAGAAGTTAGCAACGTGAAGTTAGCTAGCCAATAAAGTATAACTTCTTACGTGCGTACATAAGTAGAAACACACATTTTTTTGTGCGTTACCTAACAACTTTGTACTGGCCGTTTTTAATTATTGTTTTTATTTTAAAAACTTCGTGCTTGTCATGCGGTGGTTCCATCTAAATGTGGTCGAGATCTGCCAAGGAGTTTTTATTTATAATAATAATGCGTGTATAATTAACTTCGACTACGTTCATAATGTTCTCATTTAATTATCGATGTAAATTGAAGTCTGTTTTTTTATTTTAGAATTTTTAAAGTGAAACTCTTATTCTATTGCACCAAAATTTTTCGGTCTTCTATCGCATGTCGCATGTGTTCGCGGTATTTGTGTGTTTTGATCTGTGTATTAATGTAAATGTTTTCATACACTTAACTCTTTTCTTTTTGAGAACGCAATTTTTTTTTTTATAAACTAATATTAGCTAACTTCATAAGCGTCCACACATTCATATCGACCTCCTTCTGAAACTGCGTATAATACCTCCCTCGTGGTTTCATAAAGCCACGCAAAATATTACAAAGCGGAAGTTTTTTTTTTTGTTTGTTTAAACGCCCTAATTTTGGGAAGTACTGAATTGAAAAATTTGTTTTGTGTTTTTAAAGGAACAATAGCTATAAATATAAACGTAGGTGAAACCGCAAAGTATTTCTAGCTTACAAATAAAACTAATATTGAGTTACAAAATTTATTAAATGAAAGGTAGGCATGATACAAGTTGTAACAACTTTCGAAATAATACTAAAAAATTGAAAAAATTTAATATGGTAACTTGCAGTAATTCTTCAGGATCTGAAAAAAGAAAAATATATATACTAACATAAAAAAGTCATACTTATCCCGAAAGTTTTTAAACAGTAGTTCCAAAATCTTGAACTCAGGTTTCTTAAATTTTTATACTTGACTATCTTTTTACCTAAGCACAGCAGGTAAGTTCTTTATTTTTATTTTTTATTTTTACTTTATTTTGGAAACAAACGGTATTACATAAATATACAGGAAAACACAACACAATAGTATCACTTAACCAAAAATAGTTTCCGATATTAAAAAAGAACATATGACAAAGTTCAGAAGAGATGCTTCACAACAATAGTTCAATATCAAAAAACTTAATAATAATACTAAAAACATTACTATAAATTGATTAACAATCATTGAGAGAAAAAAAAAGTAATCAATAAAGAAATTCAAAAATCATTACGGGCATTATGGAACAAATAAATTAAAAAAAAACAGTTTAAAAAATCACAAATTAAATAATTAAGTATCAAGCTACAATTAAAATCATAATTAAATTAAAATCAAAAAATAAAATCAAATTAAGAAGAACATCACGAATATCATAACATCTGTCAAAGATACATTAAATCAAAGCATTCAAACAGTACTTACAATAGAACTGACCTGCTATGCTTAGGTAAGACGATTTACCTGTCTTACCTTGTTATTGGAGCGCATTCCTTTTCCAACCAAAGATAGTCATCCTCGAAACCACGTTCTTTTAGAATAGGTCCGAGTATTTTGAACACTCTTGCGTGATAAGCGTTTATGTACCTCAACTGTTAAATAGAAAAAATCATATTATTGTTTTTTTTTTTATATACAACTAAGTCGGCAAACAAGCGTATGGCTCACTTGATGGTAAGCGATTACCGTAGCTTATAGACGCCTGCAACACCTGAAGCTAATAAGCGCGTTGATAAACCTACCCCCAATCCCCCCCAGGAACTCTGGTCACCTTACTCACCAACAGGAACAGAACACTGCTTGAAAACAGTATTATTTAGCTGTGATCTTCTGTAAGGTCGAGGTACTTCCCCAGTCGGGCTGCTCCATATTTTGAAAACTTTACTAATACTTACGTATTTTGTATTTAATGGAGTTGAATCCTTAAGAAACCATATGGCAAGTGGTAGGAAAATATGAGAAGTTGAAATCGTGTGATTAATAAACGGAATGAAGTAGTCTGATTCTGTGCTAAAAATGGGAGTTCCGCAGGGATCAATTCTAGACCCTTTTCTTTTTTTAATATATATATATATATATATATATATATATATATATATAAATGATCTGTCATTTTATGTAAAGGGTATTTCTGATATAGTGCTGTTTGCGATGATACAACGCTTACTTTTAAAGTTCGTAAGTGCAAAGTAAAATTTAATTTTAGATTTTTTTTGTTTTGATTAATTTTAACGTGTTGGCGCATTGGTCACAGCACTGGTTTGTGGCCGTTGCGCTGGCGGTTGCGGGTTCGATCCCCGCACATGTCAATCATTTGTATTGGCCCTGCAAAAATTTGGGTTTGTGCAGTCCTTGTGGGTCCCTCCCCACCTTGCCTCGAAGAGCAAGTTAAGCCGTCGGTCCCGGTTGTTGTCATGTACACCTGATAGCGATCGTTACTCATAGTAGGGAATATATCCGCCAACCCGAAAAGGAGTAGCGTTGTAGATTAAGCTCTGGTCCTTCTCCTAACAGGGGAAATACGCCCAGCAGTGGGATATTATATACTAAAGCGTTTAAGCCCTATATGGCTAGAGCCTTGTCACGTACCTCAAAATCGTCCAATAGTTCTAATTTTAGGCATTTTTTCTGGTTCGGCACTAGAGTTATTGTATTAAACCCTAATACGCCACGTCCATCGAAATCACCCAAGAGATTTGACGCCTGAAACAAAAATGAAAAAGTAACTAAAAAAGCGGAATTTTAAATCGAACATTTTTAACTGAAATGCAGTCATAAGATTTTATTTTTCTTTGTACGAGTATTATTTATTACAAGTTTTTTGGGTTTACTACCTTTTTTAATTATTTTGAAATCAATGGTCTAAATCAGGGGTGTCAAACTCAATTTAGCACGGAGCCATATATTAAATTAAGAATGTGTAGGCGTGCCAGATTCAAATAAAAAAAAAGTACTGAATTGTCATGATTTTTTCTTTCTGTGACACATTACGATCGCGGACCGTACCTTTGACATCCCTGGTCTAAATAATAGTCAAATTTAGAAAATAGCGACACATCACTGTCTTCTGTAAGATTGGTGTTTCCAAATCGGGCTGAATCAATAAACAAGTATATGGGTGTGTAAAAACAGGTCCAATATGTACTCACTCTAGGATGTTCTGTCTCACGTGTAACAGCGATGGTCTCAACTAAATCTTCGTGTCTTATGCCGAATTCGCCCACTTTGTAGTAGCCGGGTTCTGTTGAAAGAAGTAGCCATGTAAACACACAGTTTCTGGCGAAAAAACGGCGTGAACTCATGTGTGTTGCCCAGTTGGCAGGCGGGTTGGTGACCGCGGGCCTGGCTTTGTCGCACCGAAGACGCTGCTGCCCGTCTTCGGCCTGTGTATTTCAAAGCCAGCAGTTGGAAGGATATCCCGCGATTGGTCGGCTTTTTTGGTTCCAAAGTGGTAGTGGAACTGTGTTATCCCTTAGTCGCCTCTCACGACACCCACGGGAAGAAAAGGGGTGGCTATATTCTTTACTGCCATAACCACGCAATTTTACTGTCTGTACATGAATAATCAAGATCAAATAATAACTTTATTCAAATAGGTCTTAAAAGCACCTTCGAATCGTCGTTTTACAAATTAAAGTTTTAACTATGGTTTGAAGTGAAGCTACCGGCGATTCGGAATGTAGATTCTGCAGAGAAGAATCGGCAAGAAACTCCGCAGTTACTCTTTTGAAAAATAATATATAAACTGTGATTAAGTACAAAATTAGTAATATATTGCGTGAAATACAGGATCCCTAAGTCCACACATTTAACAAAAACATAATACTGCGTCGAATTATACGCTTTATCTATTAATAAATAAGTACAAAATGTGCTAGTTAGTTTGCGTACTTTTTAATGAAATTGTAATTAAATATTTAAGTTAAGGTACGAGTGACTGCTTTCACAAAGTTTCCTCCCAAATATTTTTCCTTAAACACTCTTCAGGATATCTCTCTGATCTACCCAGAAAAAATAACAAACGGACCTCTCGTGCACGTTCAGGAAGTGCCCCACCCCAGCCCCACTACACACACACACTCCACCCTCCGCTCACCGTTACTCAGGATCTGCCCCGCGGCGAGCCCCGGGTCGTGCGGGTAGGGGCGCCAGGACACGCCGGCGGGCCCCTCGTGCACGTTCAGGAAGTGCCCCACCCCAGCCCCACCACACACACACTCCACCCTCCGCTCACCGTTGCTCAGGATCTGCCCCGCGGCGAGCCCCGGGTCGTGCGGGTAGGGGCGCCAGGACACGCCGGCGGGCCCCTCGTGCACGTTCAGGAAGTGCCCCACCCCAGCCCCACTACACACACACTCCACCCTCCGCTCACCGTTGCTCAGGATCTGCCCCGCGGCGAGCCCCGGGTCGTGCGGGTAGGGGCGCCAGGACACGCCGGCGGGCCCCTCGTGCACGTTCAGGAAGTGCCCCACCCCAGCCCCACTACACACACACACTCCACCCTCCGCTCACCGTTACTCAGGATCTGCCCCGCGGCGAGCCCCGGGTCGTGCGGGTAGGGGCGCCAGGACACGCCGGCGGGCCCCTCGTGCACGTTCAGGAAGTGCCCCACCCCAGCCCCACTACACACACACTCCACCCTCCGCTCACCGTTGCTCAGGATCTGCCCCGCGGCGAGCCCCGGGTCGTGCGGGTAGGGGCGCCAGGACACGCCGGCGGGCCCCTCGTGCACGTTCAGGAAGTGCCCCACCCCAGCCCCACTACACACACACTCCACCCTCCGCTCACCGTTGCTCAGGATCTGCCCCGCGGCGAGCCCCGGGTCGTGCGGGTAGGGGCGCCAGGACACGCCGGCGGGCCCCTCGTGCACGTTCAGGAAGTGCCCCACCCCAGCCCCACTACACACACACACTCCACCCTCCGCTCACCGTTGCTCAGGATCTGCCCCGCGGCGAGCCCCGGGTCGTGCGGGTAGGGGCGCCAGGACACGCCGGCGGGCCCCTCGTGCACGTTCAGGAAGTGCCCCACCCCAGCCCCACTACACACACACACTCCACCCTCCGCTCACCGTTGCTCAGGATCTGCCCCGCGGCGAGCCCCGGGTCGTGCGGGTAGGGGCGCCAGGACACGCCGGCGGGCCCCTCGTGCACGTTCAGGAAGTGCCCCACCCCAGCCCCACTACACACACACACTCCACCCTCCGCTCACCGTTGCTCAGGATCTGCCCCGCGGCGAGCCCCGGGTCGTGCGGGTAGGGGCGCCAGGACACGCCGGCGGGCCCCTCGTGCACGTTCAGGAAGTGCCCCACCCCAGCCCCACTACACACACACACTTCACCCTCCGCTCACCGTTGCTCAGGATCTGCCCCGCGGCGAGCCCCGGGTCGTGCGGGTAGGGGCGCCAGGACACGCCGGCGGGCCCCTCGTGCACGTTCAGGAAGTGCCCCACCCCAGCCCCACTACACACACACACTCCACCCTCCGCTCACCGTTGCTCAGGATCTGCCCCGCGGCGAGCCCCGGGTCGTGCGGGTAGGGGCGCCAGGACACGCCGGCGGGCCCCTCGTGCACGTTCAGGAAGTGCCCCACCCCAGCCCCACTACACACACACACTCCACCCTCCGCTCACCGTTGCTCAGGATCTGCCCCGCGGCGAGCCCCGGGTCGTGCGGGTAGGGGCGCCAGGACACGCCGGCGGGCCCCTCGTGCACGTTCAGGAAGTGCCCCACCCCAGCCCCACTACACACACACACTCCACCCTCCGCTCACCGTTGCTCAGGATCTGCCCCGCGGCGAGCCCCGGGTCGTGCGGGTAGGGGCGCCAGGACACGCCGGCGGGCCCCTCGTGCACGTTCAGGAAGTGCCCCACCCCAGCCCCACTACACACACACACTCCACCCTCCGCTCACCGTTGCTCAGGATCTGCCCCGCGGCGAGCCCCGGGTCGTGCGGGTAGGGGCGCCAGGACACGCCGGCGGGCCCCTCGTGCACGTTCAGGAAGTGCCCCACCCCAGCCCCACTACACACACACACTCCACCCTCCGCTCACCGTTGCTCAGGATCTGCCCCGCGGCGAGCCCCGGGTCGTGCGGGTAGGGGCGCCAGGACACGCCGGCGGGCCCCTCGTGCACGTTCAGGAAGTGCCCCACCCCAGCCCCACTACACACACACTCCACCCTCCGCTCACCGTTGCTCAGGATCTGCCCCGCGGCGAGCCCCGGGTCGTGCGGGTAGGGGCGCCAGGACACGCCGGCGGGCCCCTCGTGCACGTTCAGGAAGTGCCCCACCCCAGCCCCACTACACACACACACTCCACCCTCCGCTCACCGTTGCTCAGGATCTGCCCCGCGGCGAGCCCCGGGTCGTGCGGGTAGGGGCGCCAGGACACGCCGGCGGGCCCCTCGTGCACGTTCAGGAAGTGCCCCACCCCAGCCCCACTACACACACACACTCCACCCTCCGCTCACCGTTGCTCAGGATCTGCCCCGCGGCGAGCCCCGGGTCGTGCGGGTAGGGGCGCCAGGACACGCCGGCGGGCCCCTCGTGCACGTTCAGGAAGTGCCCCACCCCAGCCCCACTACACACACACACTCCACCCTCCGCTCACCGTTGCTCAGGATCTGCCCCGCGGCGAGCCCCGGGTCGTGCGGGTAGGGGCGCCAGGACACGCCGGCGGGCCCCTCGTGCACGTTCAGGAAGTGCCCCACCCCAGCCCCACTACACACACACACTCCACCCTCCGCTCACCGTTGCTCAGGATCTGCCCCGCGGCGAGCCCCGGGTCGTGCGGGTAGGGGCGCCAGGACACGCTGGCGGGCCCCTCGTGCACGTTCAGGAAGTGCCCCACCCCAGCCCCACTACACACACACTCCACCCTCCGCTCCCCGTTGCTCAGGATCTGCCCCGCGGCGGGCCCCGGGTCGTGCGGGTAGGGGCGCCAGGACACGCCGGCGGGCCCCTCGTGCACGTTCAGGAAGTGCCCCACCCCAGCCCCACTACACACACACACTCCACCCTCCGCTCACCGTTGCTCAGGATCTGCCCCGCGGCGAGCCCCGGGTCGTGCGGGTAGGGGCGCCAGGACACGCCGGCGGGCCCCTCGTGCACGTTCAGGAAGTGCCCCACCCCAGCCCCACTACACACACACACTCCACCCTCCGCTCACCGTTGCTCAGGATCTGCCCCGCGGCGAGCCCCGGGTCGTGCGGGTAGGGGCGCCAGGACACGCCGGCGGGCCCCTCGTGCACGTTCAGGAAGTGCCCCACCCCAGCCCCACTACACACACACACTCCACCCTCCGCTCACCGTTGCTCAGGATCTGCCCCGCGGCGAGCCCCGGGTCGTGCGGGTAGGGGCGCCAGGACACGCCGGCGGGCCCCTCGTGCACGTTCAGGAAGTGCCCCACCCCAGCCCCACTACACACACACTCCACCCTCCGCTCACCGTTGCTCAGGATCTGCCCCGCGGCGAGCCCCGGGTCGTGCGGGTAGGGGCGCCAGGACACGCCGGCGGGCCCCTCGTGCACGTTCAGGAAGTGCCCCACCCCAGCCCCACTACACACACACACTCCACCCTCCGCTCACCGTTGCTCAGGATCTGCCCCGCGGCGAGCCCCGGGTCGTGCGGGTAGGGGCGCCAGGACACGCCGGCGGGCCCCTCGTGCACGTTCAGGAAGTGCCCCACCCCAGCCCCACTACACACACACACTCCACCCTCCGCTCACCGTTGCTCAGGATCTGCCCCGCGGCGAGCCCCGGGTCGTGCGGGTAGGGGCGCCAGGACACGCCGGCGGGCCCCTCGTGCACGTTCAGGAAGTGCCCCACCCCAGCCCCACTACACACACACACTCCACCCTCCGCTCACCGTTGCTCAGGATCTGCCCCGCGGCGAGCCCCGGGTCGTGCGGGTAGGGGCGCCAGGACACGCCGGCGGGCCCCTCGTGCACGTTCAGGAAGTGCCCCACCCCAGCCCCACTACACACACACACTCCACCCTCCGCTCACCGTTGCTCAGGATCTGCCCCGCGGCGAGCCCCGGGTCGTGCGGGTAGGGGCGCCAGGACACGCCGGCGGGCCCCTCGTGCACGTTCAGGAAGTGCCCCACCCCAGCCCCACTACACACACACTCCACCCTCCGCTCACCGTTGCTCAGGATCTGCCCCGCGGCGAGCCCCGGGTCGTGCGGGTAGGGGCGCCAGGACACGCCGGCGGGCCCCTCGTGCACGTTCAGGAAGTGCCCCACCCCAGCCCCACTACACACACACACTCCACCCTCCGCTCACCGTTGCTCAGGATCTGCCCCGCGGCGAGCCCCGGGTCGTGCGGGTAGGGGCGCCAGGACACGCCGGCGGGCCCCTCGTGCACGTTCAGGAAGTGCCCCACCCCAGCCCCACTACACACACACACTCCACCCTCCGCTCACCGTTGCTCAGGATCTGCCCCGCGGCGAGCCCCGGGTCGTGCGGGTAGGGGCGCCAGGACACGCCGGCGGGCCCCTCGTGCACGTTCAGGAAGTGCCCCACCCCAGCCCCACTACACACACACACTCCACCCTCCGCTCACCGTTGCTCAGGATCTGCCCCGCGGCGAGCCCCGGGTCGTGCGGGTAGGGGCGCCAGGACACGCCGGCGGGCCCCTCGTGCACGTTCAGGAAGTGCCCCACCCCAGCCCCACTACACACACACACTCCACCCTCCGCTCACCGTTGCTCAGGATCTGCCCCGCGGCGAGCCCCGGGTCGTGCGGGTAGGGGCGCCAGGACACGCCGGCGGGCCCCTCGTGCACGTTCAGGAAGTGCCCCACCCCAGCCCCACTACACACACACACTCCACCCTCCGCTCACCGTTGCTCAGGATCTGCCCCGCGGCGAGCCCCGGGTCGTGCGGGTAGGGGCGCCAGGACACGCCGGCGGGCCCCTCGTGCACGTTCAGGAAGTGCCCCACCCCAGCCCCACTACACACACACACTCCACCCTCCGCTCACCGTTGCTCAGGATCTGCCCCGCGGCGAGCCCCGGGTCGTGCGGGTAGGGGCGCCAGGACACGCCGGCGGGCCCCTCGTGCACGTTCAGGAAGTGCCCCACCCCAGCCCCACTACACACACACTCCACCCTCCGCTCACCGTTGCTCAGGATCTGCCCCGCGGCGAGCCCCGGGTCGTGCGGGTAGGGGCGCCAGGACACGCCGGCGGGCCCCTCGTGCACGTTCAGGAAGTGCCCCACCCCAGCTCCACTACACACACACACTCCACCCTCCGCTCACCGTTGCTCAGGATCTGCCCCGCGGCGAGCCCCGGGTCGTGCGGGTAGGGGCGCCAGGACACGCCGGCGGGCCCCTCGTGCACGTTCAGGAAGTGCCCCACCCCAGCCCCACTACACACACACACTCCACCCTCCGCTCACCGTTGCTCAGGATCTGCCCCGCGGCGAGCCCCGGGTCGTGCGGGTAGGGGCGCCAGGACACGCCGGCGGGCCCCTCGTGCACGTTCAGGAAGTGCCCCACCCCAGCCCCACTACACACACACACTCCACCCTCCGCTCACCGTTGCTCAGGATCTGCCCCGCGGCGAGCCCCGGGTCGTGCGGGTAGGGGCGCCAGGACACGCCGGCGGGCCCCTCGTGCACGTTCAGGAAGTGCCCCACCCCAGCCCCACTACACACACACACTCCACCCTCCGCTCACCGTTGCTCAGGATCTGCCCCGCGGCGAGCCCCGGGTCGTGCGGGTAGGGGCGCCAGGACACGCCGGCGGGCCCCTCGTGCACGTTCAGGAAGTGCCCCACCCCAGCCCCACTACACACACACACTCCACCCTCCGCTCACCGTTGCTCAGGATCTGCCCCGCGGCGAGCCCCGGGTCGTGCGGGTAGGGGCGCCAGGACACGCCGGCGGGCCCCTCGTGCACGTTCAGGAAGTGCCCCACCCCAGCCCCACTACACACACACACTCCACCCTCCGCTCACCGTTGCTCAGGATCTGCCCCGCGGCGAGCCCCGGGTCGTGCGGGTAGGGGCGCCAGGACACGCTGGCGGGCCCCTCGTGCACGTTCAGGAAGTGCCCCACCCCAGCCCCACTACACACACACTCCACCCTCCGCTCCCCGTTGCTCAGGATCTGCCCCGCGGCGAGCCCCGGGTCGTGCGGGTAGGGGCGCCAGGACACGCCGGCGGGCCCCTCGTGCACGTTCAGGAAGTGCCCCACCCCAGCCCCACTACACACACACACTCCACCCTCCGCTCACCGTTGCTCAGGATCTGCCCCGCGGCGAGCCCCGGGTCGTGCGGGTAGGGGCGCCAGGACACGCCGGCGGGCCCCTCGTGCACGTTCAGGAAGTGCCCCACCCCAGCCCCACTACACACACACACTCCACCCTCCGCTCACCGTTGCTCAGGATCTGCCCCGCGGCGAGCCCCGGGTCGTGCGGGTAGGGGCGCCAGGACACGCCGGCGGGCCCCTCGTGCACGTTCAGGAAGTGCCCCACCCCAGCCCCACTACACACACACACTCCACCCTCCGCTCACCGTTGCTCAGGATCTGCCCCGCGGCGAGCCCCGGGTCGTGCGGGTAGGGGCGCCAGGACACGCCGGCGGGCCCCTCGTGCACGTTCAGGAAGTGCCCCACCCCAGCCCCACTACACACACACACTCCACCCTCCGCTCACCGTTGCTCAGGATCTGCCCCGCGGCGAGCCCCGGGTCGTGCGGGTAGGGGCGCCAGGACACGCCGGCGGGCCCCTCGTGCACGTTCAGGAAGTGCCCCACCCCAGCCCCACTACACACACACACTCCACCCTCCGCTCACCGTTGCTCAGGATCTGCCCCGCGGCGAGCCCCGGGTCGTGCAGGTAGGGGCGCCAGGACACGCCGGCGGGCCCCTCGTGCACGTTCAGGAAGTGCCCCACCCCAGCCCCACTACACACACACTCCACCCTCCGCTCACCGTTGCTCAGGATCTGCCCCGCGGCGAGCCCCGGGTCGTGCGGGTAGGGGCGCCAGGACACGCCGGCGGGCCCCTCGTGCACGTTCAGGAAGTGCCCCACCCCAGCCCCACTACACACACACACTCCACCCTCCGCTCACCGTTGCTCAGGATCTGCCCCGCGGCGAGCCCCGGGTCGTGCGGGTAGGGGCGCCAGGACACGCCGGCGGGCCCCTCGTGCACGTTCAGGAAGTGCCCCACCCCAGCCCCACTACACACACACACTCCACCCTCCGCTCACCGTTGCTCAGGATCTGCCCCGCGGCGAGCCCCGGGTCGTGCGGGTAGGGGCGCCAGGACACGCCGGCGGGCCCCTCGTGCACGTTCAGGAAGTGCCCCACCCCGGCCCCACTACACACACACACTCCACCCTCCGCTCACCGTTGCTCAGGATCTGCCCCGCGGCGAGCCCCGGGTCGTGCGGGTAGGGGCGCCAGGACACGCCGGCGGGCCCCTCGTGCACGTTCAGGAAGTGCCCCACCCCAGCCCCACTACACACACACACTCCACCCTCCGCTCACCGTTGCTCAGGATCTGCCCCGCGGCGAGCCCCGGGTCGTGCGGGTAGGGGCGCCAGGACACGCCGGCGGGCCCCTCGTGCACGTTCAGGAAGTGCCCCACCCCGTGGCCGGTCCCGTGCGCGTAGTCCAGCCCTGCGTCCCACAGCGCCTTGCGGGCGAGCGTGTCCAGCACGTTACCCTAAGATGAATAAAAACAAATTAATTCAGAGAAAGTCACTCAATTACAAAGATAAACTTATAATTTAAAGATTCTTAATGACTAACCGTCAAACAAATAAACAAAGTCTAAAATAAAATTTGTTTAGATAGTTTAGAAAATATGATTTATAAGTGTGAATTACACATGGGGTATTATTACATGTTTAGTATAACAAGTTGAGTGTGCCACGTTGAGTATAACAAATTGAGTGTGCCACGTTAAGTTTGACACTTTGAGTATAAAATGTTGAGTTTGACACATTTAAGTGTGACAAGTTGAGTGACACTTTGATTGTAGGGTAGAGTATGGACACGTGAACTAAATAGATATTTGTCGAAGGTGACACGTTGAGTTTGATACAAAAAAGTACAAGTTAACTGTGATACGCGGAGTTTTGTATGTTGCAATTAACATGACATGACTTGTGGTGTATTAAGAAATACATAGTGCGATACGTTTGGTGAAGTACATTGAGTGTAATATAATATAAATGTGAGTCGAGTGTGAGACATTAATGTGAGATTTTTTAGTGAACTTTGAGTGTAATACATCGAGTGTGATAGATCGAGTGAAACATGTTGAGTGTAACATGTCGAGTGTGATCTATTTGAACACATTTTACCATACCTTAACTCCCTTAGGGTATAGCGCAGTCCCAACAGAAATCTGCCCTTTAAGTACTCGAGTGAACGCGTCCATCTGGGCTAAAGTCGGTTCACCCATATGTCTTGTGCGAGTTATATCTGTTGTACCATCCCTAAAAATATAGCCATATTTTTAGTCATATTGCATGTTTACTAATGGGAACATGGTTTCTAGAGTTACCCTGGATATATTTTGCTAACATCTGGAGCTGACTAACTGGGGAAGTTCCACAAGTTACAGAAGATTACAGCTCAATAATACTCATAATCACATGTATTCTCCTATTCCTGTGTGAGTAAGATAGACTAAGCTCATAAAATGGGTCGGGAATAAGATCAGGAATAGGGTCGGCAATGCATTTTCAATGCTCCTGGATTTGCTGGCGTCCATGGGCTACGGTAACTATTTACCATCGACGGACCGTTTGCTTGTTTGCCAAACTAAGCCTTTTTCCAGAAGTGGGTTGCAAGTTGGTATAGGATGTTTAAGCATAATAAAAATAAAAATTAGTTACACACATATATTGCCCTCCGGAGTCCAGTAAGAACATGTCATTGGGACGGATCACCCTCTGGGGCCCTTCTCGGGAAGGGCTGTAATGTATAATGGCCCCGTTCTCCCCAGCCCCCGGTATCGTCTCAAAAGACGGACCCATAAAGTACTTTTCATCCCTAAAACAGATAAATAAGTCATAACGTGATATATTATAGCCTAAATGGTTCTAAGTTTTGATTACCTGAAATTAGGTTTTAATTTGTAACATTATTTAAAAGTTCAATTAGTCAATTTGATCAATACTTTCTAATATTTTGATTTAATTGGTCAGGGGGCATGATTAAGCAACACATTACAATTATTTAGAGAAAAAGCAAATTTTGCAACTGCAACACTTTCAAACCAACAACACAGCTTTTTAATAAGATAGCTGACCTGGCGAACTTCGTACTGCCTTATTTTTTCTCTTGAATATAATTATTACATATATCGAAATAAAATATAGCCTACCTTTCAAGTTGGATCAAACTGCACACGGTGTGTAAATTTGTAATGTAGCGAAGATAGAAAGAGAGAGAAAGAGAGTTAGGTTTCGTAAGTCTTACTTCATTCGCGTAGTCTAAAGCACACTGGTTTTTTTATACCGCACTCCTTATATCGATACTTAAGGAGTAAACTACATAAATATCATCATCATCATCATCATTTCAGCCTATTGCAGTCCACTGCTGGACATAGGCCTCCACAAGTTCGCGCCAAAAATGCGTGAACCCATGTATGTTGCCCATAGTCACCACGCTGGGCAGGCGGGTTGGTGACCGCAGGGTTGCCTTTGTCGCACCGAAGACGCTGCTGCCAGTCTTCAGCCTGTGTCTTTCAAAGCCAGCGATTAGATGGTTATCCCGCCATCGGTCGGCTTCTTAAGTTCCAAGGTGGTAGTGGAACCTTGTTATCCCTTAGTCGCCTCTTACGACACCCACGGGAAGAGAGGGGGGTAGCTATATTCTTCTACATAAATATAGCCAGTACAAAATTCACTGGGTCAGCGAGTGCAAAATATAATTTCATACTTTCTAAACTCGAGTAGTTTTTCCGCGGCTTGTATTTCAGTAACAGACTTCCCAGCGTCTATTTGATCGTGGAGCCACTTGAAGAAACGGACCACCGCTACACCATCCCTTATGTGACATTGACGGAAGCCCTTAAAAAAAATTCCATACATAACCTTGCATTTGGATTATTTGGTTCAATGATAAAGATGTGTGGTTTTAGTGGCGCTGTATTTCATTCAAGATATCAACAATTTTTAACCGACTTCAAAAAAAGGAGGTTACTCAATTCGACCGTATATATATATATATATATATATATATATATTATGTATTCGGGGATAACTTCGTCGTTTAGCAACCGATTTTGATAATTCTTTTTTTGTTGGAAAGGAGATATTCCAGGTGTAGCACCATGATAAGGAAACCAGGATCTGATTATGGGATCCCAGAGAAATCGAGGGAAATCCTTCCTATAGCTTTTTACTGAGTGTACCGATTTTAATGATTTATAATTTAATCGAAAGCCGATGTTTATCAAGTGGTCACATTTTTAATTTCATCGAGATCTGATTACAACTTTTGAAGTAATCTTTGATAATGCGTTACTTGACTATTTTTTCGTCTACCTACGTTGTATTACTTGTCGATGTAATTGAAGTCGGTTTATTATATATTAAACACATAAATTTATTTTTAAAAGTAACTGCAGACAAACTGTATGTATGTCACAGACGACCGTGTGTGTGTGTATGATATAACTATGTACCTATTACATACCTCTAGTTCGACTGGGTTCTTGATCAGCTTAGCTAAAGCCACTGGTGACGTTTCAGACACCAAAGTCAAATGTTTCTTTATCTCCCCTTCCTGTAAATATAAAATGAATACATCTATACTTATAAGTGATTACATACATATCATTACGCTTCAGCCTAAAATATCCCACAGCTGGGCATAGGCCTCTTTCCCCATGTAGGAAAAGGATCAGAGCATAATCCACCACGCAGCTCAAATGTATTGGCGGATATATTCCCTACTATGCGTGACGATTGCTATCAGGTGTACATGATAACAACTGGGACCGACGGCTTAACGTGCTCTCCGAGGCACGGCGGGAAGACCCACAAGGACTGCACAAACACCCAGACCACGGGAAACATTTGCATGTCCTAAACAAATGTTTGTCATGTGCGGGGATTGAACCCGAAACCGCCAGTGCAACAGCCACAAACCAGTGCCGTGACCGTTGCGCCAACGCATATTATGAATAAAATGCAATAACGTTTTAACATTTGTCATATTTCATGTAGGTCTCTTTCCCCATGTAGGAGAAGGATCAAAGCATAATACCACACTGCTCAAATGTATTGGATATATTCCCTACTATGAGTGACGATCGCTTTCAGGTGTACATGATAACAACCGGGACCGATAGCTTAACGTGCTCTCCGAGGAACGGTGGGGAGACCCACTAGGACAGACGTCCAGACTCCGGTCTGGTCCGGTCCGGTCTGGTCTGGAAGAATTATTTGTACAAATATCTGTCTGTGTTTTGCTACTAGGGAGTTGTACAAATAAATTTTTAAGTTACACTAGACTTCAATATACGACGTTACATTGTCCACGTAAATTTCGATTTTGGTCTCGTTTTCAGCCGAAGTTGGGACCGAGGTAGGAATTTCGGTTTCGTTTCCGCCCAAATAATCTGTATCGGTCTCATTATTTATCATCGACTATTATTATGATTAAAATTCATCTGCATTTTTGACAAATGCTTACTAAATTTATTCGAGCGGTTAAAACGGTATATTCGCGTTTAGGAAATAGTGAGTCATCGCTGTCATTTTCATTCATTAATTCATTCGATTCACATTCACTCGGTTCACTCGATTCATCATTCGATTTATTCGATTGATTCGACAAACTGACTGACTTATTACCCGACTGCCAAGGAAGGGTTATGTTTTTCGCGCGTATCTTGTATGTATGTATGTAATATTCTTTACTACCTCATATTTCCAGAACCACTGAACGGATTTACATAATTGAGGTATCGTTAGGTTCGTCTTAGCTGCTCAAGTGTTCTTAGATATATGACATTAAAAAAA
The DNA here is from genome assembly GCF_905220565.1 of Melitaea cinxia. Classification (NCBI taxonomy): domain Eukaryota; kingdom Metazoa; phylum Arthropoda; class Insecta; order Lepidoptera; family Nymphalidae; genus Melitaea; species Melitaea cinxia. The sequence continues at coordinate 6,996,819 of NC_059418.1, read as the reverse complement.
AAAATATGGCGGCTGCGCGAAGCCATTGTAGTTAATGAAAAAAAAAATTTCTCAAATACTACTATATGGGTATCAAATTGAAGGGCACAATACAAGGATTTTAAAAAGGTATATCATGATTATTATTACCGTAATGCTAATAAAAAAATACAATATTAAAGTTTAAAAAATGTGGACTTTGCTCTTTCCCACGCCTATGCCATGCCAAACTCGCCTCCTAGGCAACGATCAACTTCGGGGTGTAGCCTTTCTAATAATTTATTTATTTATTCATTCATTCATTCATTTCAGCAATTACTTACCCCAGATGCAGCTCTGTGTATAGCTTCACTCGCATCACTGGACAACCATATCGAATGTTCACCGTCACCATTTTCTGACAATTCTTTCTGTAAATAATCGAAAAAGTATTCACTTTTTTGAGCATAAAAATATATATATGGGGAGTGAAGTCATGTGAAACGACCAAAAACGCAATGTCGCTGAGTAATGCTTTACAGCGCTTTTAGCTGTAGCAATATACAGATAGAACAGTATGCCAGCATTCAGCATTTTTTTTAATTACCTAATTATAGTTTGATTCGACAATGCGTTCAATGTGTAGGTAGAGTCGATATCACCCTTCTAATTTTGACTAGCCCGTTGGCGCAGTTTTTAGTGACCCGAGTGTTTTCTGCTCCGAGGGTTGTGGGTTCGATTCCCATCCCGAGTCTGGGTGTAATATAAATATTTGTTTGTGTATTTATATTTGTATTATTTATAAGTATGTTTATAAAAAATAAATAAATATGTAGCTGTACCAGTCGACTGTTACCTATAACACAAGCATTAAGTTGCTTACTTTAGGAACAGACGACCGTGTGTGTATTGTGTAGATATTTAAAATTTATAAAAAAAAAAAAAAAAAACTTACTAATATTTCTGATGTTGCAGGCGTCTATATACTACGATATCCGCTTACCATCAGAATGGCCACAGTATCGACCGCTTGTTTGCCCCAAAAGACTATTTTTTTTTTATTTAACTAGGTCAGCAAATAAGAGCACGGCTCACCTGATGGTAAGCAATTACGGTAGGTTGTAGACGTCTGCAATATCAGAAGCATAGCAAGGGCGTTGCCGACACTCCCAGGAGCTCTGGTCACCTCACACAGGAACACGACACTGCTTGGAAGCAGTATTATTTAGCTGTGACCTTCTGTAAGGTCGAGGTACTACCCCAGTCGAGCTGCTCCATATTTCGCGCAGGAAATTTCCTGCTGTGCCCTACCTCAGTTCAGTACTACTAAAATAAAGTAATATAAATAAAATACTCACAGCTAATTTCTTCAAGGCCACCGTAATTTCCCCATACGGCCTCCCCTCCAATTCCACCCCCTCTTCAACTAATACATCGTATATGTCTTTCGGGATCTCCCCCGCATTCCAGAACAGTACCACAGATGTAGGAGTTATTAGTAGGTAGGAAAAGAATACCGGGTTGTAGTTGATATCGCTACCTCGGAGGTTTAGTGTATCTGTGATTAGGTTTATAGCGAATTTATGAAGCAGATAGAATCAGTAATTTAGACATGAGTTACATCAGGACATTCTTAGTTCGGCTGTACTTTTAAGGTTTCTTCATAAGTTTTTGATCGACTTCAAAAAAGGAGGAGGTTACTCAATTCGAACGTATATATATATATATATATATATTTTTTTTAATGTATGTTCGGGGATAACTTTGTCGTTTATGAACCGATTTTGATAATTCTTTTTTTGTTGGAAAGGAGATATCCTTAGTTTAGTACCATGATAAGAAAACCAGGATCTGATGATGGGATCCCAGAGAAATCCAGGCAAACTCTCGAAAATCGCAGTGACGACTAGTGCGTTTTTATTACTCGATGTCGATGTAATTGAAGTCGGTTTTTTTCGCTTGCAAGTAAACACAATTATTGAAATTAAACTTCTTTAGAGTCGTTAATTGAAACTCGGTGAAACGAAATGCGTATAGGAGTGAATGAAATTTAACACATTACTGCTTAAAATCCCGTTAGCGACACGCTTTGCATGGCGCTTACGACCTTTTTTACGAGACTATGATCATCGTCGTTGGAACAAATCGCAACGACCTACCTTCCTACGACTTTTCAGAAGTTTAACTTCTGCCGTGTGCAAATTACACACGGACATTTTGTACGCGGTAGCACGGTATTATCATTACAGCCTATACAGTCCACTGCTGGACATAGGCCTCCACAAGTTTACGCCAAAAATAACGTGAACTCGTGTGTTTTGCCCATAGTCACCACACTGGGCAGGCGGGTTGGTGACCGCAGTACTGGCTTTGTCGCACCGACGACGCTGCTGCCCGTCTTCGGCCTGTGTATTTCAAAGCCAGCAGTTGGATGGTTATCCCGCCACCGGTCGGCTTTTTAAGTTCCAAGATGGTCGCGGAACTGTGTTATCCCTTAGTTGCCTCTTACGACACCCACGGGAAGAGAGGGGGTGGCTATATTCTTTAGTACCGTAGCCACACAGCACGGTATTATAGCTGTCAGTAATTATGTTAAACATTATAATATTTTAAATTAAGTTTTATAAAGCTTTATTTGAAACTCACATGCGACTTCGTCAAGAGCTGTTATAACCAAAGCCGACACATTCTTTTCGACCATTTTCTCCCTCAATTCCTTTATCTTTTGTCCTGCTGTTTTACCTGTTATAAAGGCCTGTAATTAGGGCTTGTTCATAAAATTCGTTCGCAATTAAGAGGGGGGCGGGGGTTGTTAATTATTGTTTTTCTTTATCATGCATAATTGCATAATTGTGATGACTTAGTTTATAATTACTGGTAACTGGTACTGATTTATTATACTGTTATTTTTTATGTTATCCTCTCTACCTCCACTACTGTTCCCTCCACAAGTTCGCGCCAAAAACGGCATGAACTCATGTTTTTTACCCGTAGTCATCACACTGGGCAGACCGCAGGGCCAGCCTTGTCGTACCGAAGACGATGCTGCCCGTCTTCAGCCCGTGTATTTCAAGGTCAGCAGTTGGATGGTTATCCCGCAACCGGTCGGCTTTTTAAGTACCAAGGTGATAGTGGATCTGTTATATCTTAGTCACCTTTTACGACACCCACGGGAAGAGAGGGGGTGGCTTTTTTTCTTTAGAGCCGTAACAGCACAACAGGAAAAAAACAAAGACCTCCTGAATTGTAACCTTTTACCAAATTTTTTGTGACCTTACCTGTATACTCAACGGGTAAATGAATCAGTGAATTATGAGGTCTTTCGGGCGACGGGTCCTGTAGTTCTAATCTAGTTGCGTCAACTAAATTTGTGTCTACCGCCAGTAATTGCATTTTAGCTTTTGATAATGCTGACTGGAAAAAAAAACGATAATTTGTTTAATTAATTTCAATGCTTCATTTGAAATTGACGATATTATGTTTTATGATATTTGATATGATATAATATGACATGACATGATATTAACATGATATAGTATAGAGCCGTTTAGGGAGACTTTAGTCGTGTTGGACAACTGATTTTTTTAAAAAATTTTATGATTTCCATAATTATAAATAAAAACAAAATTACCTGTAACGGCGTCCATTCCTCTCTTGTCAAAGTTTGAGGGTCGACCCCTACTACGGAACCAGCTACCAGGTTACTCGATAACCATTTCTCCATAGATGGAGTATCAGGCAGAGCTGAAGGGCAGAAGGCAATTTATTGAAGTTAAGCTCCTTTGCGTACGTTTGACTTGGAGAGTAAGCATGTGAATGAGTGACGAGAGCGTTACGAAAATTGTGATCGGGTGCAGCAAACGGAAGTTGAGATAGAGATATAAGTTAGATGGAGCTAAAGTAGTTTTACTTCAGTCGTGTGGTCTAAATCACTCTCTAATCACACACAATCACACTATTTAATTTTTATTGAAGTGGTACTCGTATTGCTCGAAATGAAAGGCTGCAATACCATGAGCGGACATCAACTCAATTATTTTTATCTGTGTTACCTTATAACTTTTTACCGGAGCTAGTCGTGTGTCAAATTTAATCAATTGATAAATTTTATCGATCGAACGAGTAGTTTTTGAGTCATCCTAATATATTGTACTATACTTGTCGATGTAATTTGAAGTCGGTACTTTTTAAAAAGAAACTTTTATTCTACCACCCCAAAATTTTCGTTCATCTATCGCATGTCGCAAGTGTTCCGCGGTATTTGTGTGTGTATTTTGATCTGTGTATTAATGTAAATGATTTCATTCACTAAACTCTTCAATCGTGGTTTCATAAAACCACACAATTCTATTTTTTTTTTAAACGCAATTATTATTTTTTTAATAAACTCACACTGCTTCATAAGCGTCCACACATTCATATCGACCTCCTTCTGAAACTGCGTGTAATACCTCCCATCTGTCCAGACCAATGCTTTAGCATCTGTCACCACAGCTACACCAGCTGATCCTGTAAAGCCAGAAATCCACTCTCTCCTGGCGTCCACTGGGGCAATATATTCCGACTGGAAATTAAGAATTTATAACTATAAAACCCGACCCCAGTTACTAAAAAGGAATGGTACTTGACCATTATTACGGTTTCCGTATTCAGAAAACGGTTAGTTCTGTTTTTTTTTCGCATTGAGCCTGTAACATCCCACTGCTGGGCATAGACCCCTTTCTCCATATAGGAGAAGGATTGTAGCTTAATCCACCACACTGCTCCACGGCATGTTCCCTACTATAAGTAACGATTGCTTATCAGTTATTTATGATAACAACCGGGACCGAAGGCTTAGCATGTTCTCCGAGGCACGGTGGGGAGGCCCACAAGGACAGACATCCGAACCGGAAAGAAATATTTGTATGTATGGGAATCGAACCCACAAACCGCCGATGTCGTAGGCGACTACTCAAACCGCTACAATCAGGTCGCTCTGCTTATGAACCGTTAAATAAAAGTTGTTGGTGTTAAGCCGTTAAGTTTCGGAAATTTTTTGTTTAAACTTTTTTTGAATAAGAAACCAGGCTTTGTCGTTGTAGTAGAATTAAGCTGATGTAAAGCATCGCTTCGGAACTGTAGTTTATTCGCGTTAGGTAAATAAATACTCAGTCATCGCCTACACTTAGCATATGTGGGTAGTCTGGAAGAGATCACTATTTAGTGATAAGACCGCCCGTTGCAAGCGATGTAATTTTTTTTCCCCTATAAGCTTTATTCTTATGTAACTGTTATATGTTACTGTGTGCAATAAAGTTATTTGTTATTATTATTATTATTAGCATAATTGATTCAAATCGTAGTAAATTAGAAAACCGTATTCAAACTGTCCAGTTGAAGGTCCTTCAAAGAGGATTTATTTCGTTCTTAAAGATACTACCATATTTCTTTTATTACTTACATTATGAGCATCAGCAGTCGGAATAATGTAAGCAGCCAGCGCTGTTGGCTGGCTGGCCATAAGCGCTCGAAGCGCTGTGAGGCGTTGTAACGTCATTTTAACTGAAAGAAGAAAAAAAATTGAATATATATGGAAAGCAGCCAATCACATTCACTTCTCTCACTAAGGCTTTTGTATAAATTGTATTTAAAACAGTATTTATTGACCACTTTAACAGATAATAATAATAAAAATAATATAACACCAAAGCAAAACCTTCGTAAGTGCGAAAGATTGTTGTTGATGATGTTCATCATCAATAGACAAAACTCTATCGCAGCTGTGGTCGAAACAGCGCCATCTATTCTACGTCGTAAGTTATAACGTTTCTTTTATTATCATTTATATCAAATCACCCTAAAATTATGAAATAATATAAGTATAATAGTATACCTGCGCCTTTTTGACCTTTTAATTTTGAACCATCAGTGACAGCAAAAAATCTAGAAAAAAAAAACCTAGTTTTTAATAATTATTTTATATTTGCATGTAAAATAATTTCATTACTTCGCTAATTATGTATGTATGTATGTGTGTGGGTATGTGTGTATTTATATGTATATGTGTCTAAGTAAATATAATCACACGTTTTTGTCACAATTTGTACACCTATACCGACACAATACCATCTCCTCTGCCTCTAGGTTGCCTGGAAGAGATCGCTTTTCAGCGATAAGGCCGCCCTTCGTACCTTATAATACTATTAAAATCAATCCGATATGTATTATTTCTGTTTTGGTGTACAATAAAGTGTATTGTTATGTTATGTTAATAATATTATAACATTACATTTAACATTACAACAGGATGGACAAATCTGATTTTTTGTCTGTCCCGTTGGCGCAGTTGTGAGACTCTATTTTCTGCTCCAGGGTTGTGGTTTTGATTCTTTCAGTCTGGGTGTAATATATATTTATATAGGTACCTATGTATTAATTATGTCTATATTTATTATAACAAAATGTTAGTCAGTCAGCAGTTACCTTTAACAGGCATTAAAATGCATACCTTAAGAATAGACGACCGTATATGATGTGTTGAAAAAAAAAAACATTTATATGTCGTAAATTTTAATGTAATAAAATTTACAACCAAGCGATAATTCTTAAATGTTACTCGATTAATTTATTATAAGTAATATAACTACGTAATCTCAAAAAAATAATATAGAATTTTTACTGTATCCAATCTCGCACATTACGCAAGAGATCTTGCAAGCACGTTATATCACAATGTAGATTGCATTCTCTAACGAAACAAAAAACAGGAAATATAATAAAATAAATACTCACGCACACATACACACATAAAACCAAATAGTTTTTATATACATAGCGTTCACCACTAAAAACAAAACAATTGTCTTTTGACACTCAATTTTAACTGCACTGCGTCGCACAAGGGCAAAATTTTGTGTCAGTCTTATTTCACATTTCGACACTTCTAAAAAATACTGATGCTTCGTTCCTATTACATGTATATAGTATCTAATAGTATGTATATAGTATGTAGCGACTCATTAAGCTAACAAAGCTTCAAAATATGTGTGGGTATTATTTATATGCTGTGCGGTTACGGTAGTAAGGAATATAGCTACCCCTTCTCTTCCCGTGGGTGCCGTAAGAGGTGACTAAGGGATAACAGTTTCACTACCACCTTGGAACTTAAAAAGCCGACCGATGGCGGGATAAGCATCCAACTGCTGGCTTTGAAATACACAGGCCGAAGATGGGCAGCAGCGTCTTCGGTGCGACAAAGCCAGCCTTTCGGTCACCAACCCGCCTACCAACTGGGCTACACACACGAATTCACGCCATTTATGGCGCCAACTTGTGGAGGCCAATGTCCAGCAGTGGATTGCGATAGGCTGAAGTAATGATGCTGATTATTATTATTATTTTATGAATACCTATTGTTTTCTAATGTTTACACGAATTTCACTCATTATAATGAATCAACTTTTCGGATTTTATCGCGGTTTATTAAGTTTTTTAAATGTCCGCCGACGTGTCGGATACTTTACAGCAACCATGGTCACGGGAATACTGAAGTGTCAGACGTCCTAACGTTACAAAGTTATTCGAAGCTACCCTATCATCATCATTGGCCTTAATCCGTCTATTGCAGACGATTTAGGCAGAGTCAGAAAGACACTGTGTTGCCTAGGACATTCTTCAGGAAAACGCAGAGTTGCCTAAGCTCTGCACCACCCTCTCGACCTCACTGGCTAGGCCCACAGGAACGACGAGTCTATAAGTGTGGAGCCAGTTCGGCTGCAGGAGTCTTTCGTATTTAAGAGCTATGCCACGAATGCTTGACGGATACTCCATTCCGGGCTTCAAATTAAGTTTTCTTTCTCCAGGACCCTGATGATTTTGAGTCAAGTTTATCCCTTGGTCGCCTTTTACGACCCCCACGGGAAGAACCTACCGCTAACCGAGCTACCCTATGTTACATCAATATTCTAATTAGTCCTCTGTAAATCCTGATAAAACACCTGCCTACCCTACTCCCTACCTATTTATTTAACAAAAAAAATGTAGCTATATCAGCCGACTGTTACCTACGACACAAGCATTAAGCTGCTTATCTTAGGAACAGTCGAGCGTACGTGTGTGTTAATAAACAAAAAAAAATCGCTTTTTGAAATAGGGAAAGGTGTTTTTTAGAAATAGGAACCGCGAACCTAGGTCAATTAAATTATAAGTACCTATTTCCTGTTTTAATTTAAAAATCACTCAAACAGGTCATAATATTTTATTTCTACTACAGCTTTGAGCTGTGTGGCTACGGCACCAAAGAATATAGCCACCCCCTCTCTTCCCGTAGGTGTCGTAAGAAGCGACTAAGGGATAACAAGGTTCCACTACCACTTTGGAACTTAAGAAGCCGACCGATGGCGGCATAACCTTCTAACCGCTGGCTTTGAAACACACAGGCCGATGACGGACAGCAGCGTCTTAGGTGCGACAAGGCCAGCCCTGCGGTCACCAACCCGCCTGCCCAGCGTGGTGACTATGGGCAAAACGCACGCATCACGTATTTTTGGCGCGAATTTGTGGAGGCCTATGTCCAGCAGTGGACTGCAATAGGCTGGAATGATGATGATGATGATGACAGCTTTGAGCTACTGAAAACTATGGATCGAATTTTCACGAGGGCGAGGATCACGTCTGAAGTAAAACTTCTTTAGTTGTCCTACAGTAATGAACGAAACGTAACTCTCTCTTTCTATCTTCACTAACTTATACCTATATCCACCTCCCTCTTAACTTACGTTCGCCTCGCCTAAATAACTTTATTAATTTAGCAAGTATCGTAACGTTTTTTTTTTTTTTTAGCTGTCCTGTATAGTTACGATAAATAGCACTGGCACAGTATTCCTTAAGGATGTCGATGCAACAATGTCTGTTCAATTCTATTCCGTTGCTGTCGAATTCAGAAGTACCAATTACATTAAAACTGGAAGAGCCCGATAACAAACACGAGAGATATTTTCATATATTTGCAAGTATCACAAAACACTATTAAAAATAATATTTACAGATACTAGGAGCACAGAAAGTGTGAGGAGGTAAACAAGCGCACCGCTTAATCTAAACTGCATGTGTGTGTAAGAATAGGCTAAAAATACTTCTATTGGATGCTGTTATCCTAGTACAATTGCGGGTTGGAATAAGGACGACACTACCGCCTTTGTCCTCAAATTAGCTAAATTGACAAGTACTTACAATTTTCGTACTCCTAAGTTTAGCCGTATAAAATGGAGTCCTCTTCCTACAACATAAAATTCCATTTGGCAAATTGGAATCAGATATTCCAAGCAAGCCGTTCTCAATCAATATCATGATTAAATCATGGCATTTTTAACCGACTTAAAAAAAAGAGGAGGTTACTCAATTGGACTGTGTTTTTTTTTAAATGTATGTTCGGGGATAACTCCGTCGTTTATGAACCGATTTTGATAATTCTTGTTTCGTTGGAAAGAAGATATCCCTAGTTTGGTAACATGATAAGGAAACCAGGATCTGATGATGGGATCCCAGAGAAATCGAGGAAAACTCTCGAAAATCCGCATAACTTTTTACTGGGTGTACCGATTTTGATGATTTTTAATTTAATCGAAAGCCGATGTTTATCACGTGGTCACATTTAAATTTTATCGAGATCTGATTACAACTTTGGAGTAATCTTTGATAATGCGTATTTACTCGACAATTTTTTTGTCTACCTACGTTGTTTTACTTCTCGATATAATTGAAGGCGGTTTTTCTTAGTTTGTCAGCAAACACAATTATTAGCACAAAACTTATTAAAAATCAAGTAAAGTAACAAAATTTGAAAAGTTCAAAAGTGATGTTGCTAATTATAAATAAACTACATTGAAATAGACCGTGATCGTGAAAGGACTTAGTTTTAAATCATACTGAAGTGTATAAAAGATAAATGAATTTGATCAGTTAAGTTTTTCGGCAGTTATCGTGACTCCACCAGTTTTCATACATAGGTACATCTGACAGCCGGACGTCCACGGAATAATTTTTATTGTTATTATATATGTATATATTGTTCTACACGTGCGATAGAAAATAAATAGAGATAATGTAGTTCAAAAAATCGCTTGATTTTTGTAAGGTGTGCAATTACAAAAAAGCTTTAATTTTTTTTTTTTTTCAATTTTTAAATGTCTACTACAGAGATTATATTTACCTGCTCTTTTCATTTGATACCGTAACCTTTGTAAGGTCACAGGTCAAATGTGTAAAGGTTAGCTAAAGGTCTCATATATGTATCACATGGGTGAAGTTAAAAATAAGTTGAGTATTTTTACATACTAGACCGTTTCGAAGCAACAAACAAGTATGTCATAGCATTATTTTATGCGTTCTATTAAAGTCTGGCTCAGCAGGAAATATACTTGTCCAAATTTAGAACATTCCGAATGTTCAAGGACCTTAAATAAGAACACAGCTAAATAACACTACTTTCAAGCAATACTGGGTCCCTGTAAGTGAGTAAGGTAGCCAAAACTCCAGGAGAGAGTCGGACAAGGGTTGGCATCGCACTTGCAATGAACCTGGTATTGAGGGCGTCAAGGCTACGGTAACCGGCACCAGGTGGACTTGTAGTATAAAAAAAACAAAAGCGTAATGTGAACCACCAACAATAAGCCAGAAGAGTGTGGACTATGCGAAGTGGCATCAGCGAAACATCTTTCTTTCCCAAGAACTACTCAAGCCTCGTATTCTAACTTCGTAACTTCTACTCAAGCCTCGTATTCCAACAGTTAAAAGTTTGCGATATTTGAAAACAGTTACAACGGCCTCATAGTCGACTTTATGAGCTTCTTTGTAAAGCGTTAATGCAAACTAGCTTCTTAATTGGTGACGTTATTAGTCCTAAAAGCATCGGTAGGTCCCTTTATGTGCACTCACATGTTTCACGCCTTGCAATGTCACTGATTACAGCCAGTACAATTTTATAGGTCTTATATTGTAGGGTTGAGGTAAAATATGTATAAATAAATGAAAAAAGTTTGTAAACTTTAGTCTATATTAGTTCGGTTTTGGTAAATAATATTCCACACTATCTACAAAATTATTGTTACAATATCATTAACGAATAAAAATGCAATAAATAAACTATTACAGCATAATTTTTTGTTGAACTTGCTTGCAAAGTTTGTTATATTTTTAATTAATTAAAAAATGGGGTAGTTAGTAGACATTTTTGATACTACCTTCAAAACTGAAATAATCCAGAATTCATTCATATATCATAAGAGATCTATAAAATGATGAGTGGGGGATTTCGAGCAGTTTGATTGGCTAATTTACGGCCCACTCCGCCTAGCCCCACGTCACTTTAAATGCACACTAAGACTTAAAGAAATTTTTAATATTTAGTCAAATTTATTTTCGTCCTTTTTGTCCAGTTCCTATATAATCAAAACGATTAGTTTTACTAACGGTTTGTGAGCAGAACTATCGTTTTACGGATATAGAAACATTTAAAATTGAGACATTTTTATCTATAATGATACTGTGAGCATAATTAAACACCAATTAAAATTTTCAATAAACTATTACATACTAAACTTATCTATTATTGTCAGAACAGAAGGAAACAGAACTTATACCATACTTCTATATAAACGCTAAAAAAAAGACAAAATGAAGAAGAAAGAAAATTATATGTCATGCTAGAAAAGCTACCATGATGATTTTTCTTTTATCTTATATATAAATTACATAGTTGTCTGTATATTTTTGTACCGAATTGACAATAAAATATAAATAAATCTATAACTAACATAATTTACAAAAAATACGAAAGAATTACTATTTTATAATCTTTGTTACATACACAATTTCATCAAATATTTTACTAGTTTAAATTTGAACACGGTAACTAATTAATGACAGCTGGTTTATTGAGGAACTTTAAGGGCTATTATACATTATACAATAACACACCATTACACCCATAACACATGGAGCGGTAACGTCAATATGGTTGACGCTAAGCTGTCTATATTTGCAAGCAAGTTCTAAGATTCCCAGATTTTTGTTATCATAAATTTCAATATACATAAATACATAATCTAAACTGTTTTTCGTCCCGTTTTCTCTCCATCTTCACAATCAAGAGACTCAGAAATAATCAGTCATAGAAAGTCCATTTTTAATTTCGAAGGCTAATCGCTCTCCATACTTGACGATGCTTCAACCTGAAATGGAGTTTGTATATTATGAATTGTATTATTAATTTATTTATTTTAGAGTATTGTATAGATACTAGTGTGATTGTTAAGAAAATTTTTTTTTTAATTACGGGCCATCCATGATTTACGTCACATTAATTTTTCACGATTTTTAGACGCTCCTCTATCATTGTCACAGATGGTAACATTTATGAGACCCTCTCCCTACCTAATAACTAATAAATTCTTATTTATTAAACTGTAACATCAGTTTCAACATTATATTTATTTCTATATAACTAACAACTGGATATTTTATATTTTGAAATGTGATGTTACAAAATTTTGGATCCTCTTTGACACACTTAGTCTCGACCCCCTACCTCCAACCCCTTCACATGTGACGTAATTTATGCATGGCCCCTAATTAACAAGAAATTTATTTAAATATTTTGTTAACCAATACATCAAAGTTGCTCTGACTTCACCCATAATAAAAGTATAGTCAATATCATTTAATTTAACGTAGCACAGGTGTAGAAACATTTAAAATCAATCATCATCCAGTAGTTTGAGTTTGACAAATCCATATGCAAAATTTAACTAATATTAAAAAGTAGCTACTCCGATAGACTGACCAAAGACCCTCACACATAATTTACTTTTATATCATTTTTCTATTTTTTTTTTTCTGACTTTCACACACAACTTTTTCAGTTTTCTTTTGCCAACTCCTGAAAAACCGTTTTCAACATCTTTGACAATTCCTACAATAGATACATCTGCCAGTCTGTAATACGACAGTATAAAGAACTTAAACTCATATAAATTAAGGTATGTTACACCTATTACTGAAAGATATCTCACAAATAAAATTTCTAATGGGATATATGATTTTCGGTACAGCCTGTAATATCCCACTGCTGGGCATGGGCCTCTTTCTCCATGTAAGAGAAGGATCAGAGCTTTATTCACCATGCTGCTACAATGCGGGTTGTACAATGTTCCCAACTATGAGTAACAACCGCTACCAGGTGTACATGATAACAACCAGGACCGACGGCTTAACGTGCTTTACGAGGCACAGTGGGGAGACCCACAGGGGCACAAGCACCCAAACCATGGCAAACATCTGTATGGCCAATACAAATGTTTGTCATGTGTTGGGATCCAACCCGCAACCGCCAGTGTAACAGCCACACAAACCAGTGATGTGACAGTTGCGCCAAAGCGTCGTTTGTCATCGTCATCGAAATTTACTTATTATGAATAGATACATCTAACAAATAAAGTAGATTTGAGGGTGAAAGAGCAAAATATAGCTAAATATTTTATGTTAGATACTATTATATGCCACATTAATCAACTTGACAAGGAACCCATACACAAAGAGTACATGTAAAGGCTCATTCAGACAGATATTATTGTATAAGCAATTTATTCCAGTAACAAAAAGCAAGCAGACATAAAAAAAATATTTAAGAATGTTGTCTCTCACCTCAACACTCCATGGGAGCTATCGAATTTGAATTGTCACCGTAACCACTTAAGCTTCCGTGGAATTCAATACCACTTATTTGACTATCAGCGTTAAATGACGCACCATAGGAATCATTACTTGGTGCATGCGAGGTTTCTAAGTTGCCATCCCCGCTGTCATTCGCCGCCGCCGCGTCTGGTTCAGCCCAGTTAATCTTAAATCTAGTTACTCTTGGCTCTGATGCTAAAATATTTCTAACTACTTTGTCGAACTGAGGTTTCGCTGGAGGGTTCTCTCGTAATTCCGGTTCGCTTTCCATGTACTCGTTATTAATATAGTAACCGACTCTAACGAATTCCTGACCGCGATACGAACACGCTAGTAGAACTACTGTTACTCCTAACGCGTCGTTTTCTGGTATACGTGTGACATCAGGCGGGGGAGCTTGGAAAACAAACATGTGTCTACCTTCTGGAATCGGTCCTACATATATTGTATCTAAAACTTGATCGTGCTCCTCAGATTCAGCGGATCCAACGTAAATCATCTTCCATTCCAAATCTTCTTTGAGCTCTTCTATGCATTCGAAGGTCAGTTCGAATTGGAACGGATTGAAAAATGGACTAGGATTGTCCAACACCACGACATTCGTTATATGCACTTTTGCCATTATATATATATCACTTTTAATGGGGAATTGTTAGTTTTACTCTTAGATCTTTACAAATTCACTGAATACCTTACGAAACAATAAACAAACACGCATAAAATATCGTTATAACGTTTTCTTTGTAAGAGAATTTCGTGCTGTCGGCGAATAGTGACACTTATTTTGGCGGTTCAAACGGTCACGTGACGAAAATAATTTGCGATCGCCACGCTTTCGTGGCTGAATTACGTACTAAATTAAAAAGTAAATATCTTGCAATATCACTGTAAATAAGTTCGATATTTAAAGTATAACACCGATTATTGACCTGAAATTTTATGTAACCTGTAACGAAAGCTCTAGACCATTATTTCATTAGGAAAAATAAGTGAACTCACTAGTTAAATATTCATAAATCCCGAAGTCAGCTTAATCATCGACACTCCTCAACATACGTCAATCACTCAGCTGTCAATGGTGTAAAGATAAGAAAAGTCACAGAGCCTATCATATAAGTCCCATTAAACCAATTAGTCAATTATAGGAGTTTTGTGTACTTATTAGAATATCAAACTTCATATAAGTAACAAAAATATTATTACAAATGCATAAATGAATATTTATAAGGTTTATTTTAATTATCAGAATTTATAAATTAAAATTATTCAAATGGCAACAACAAAACTAAAGTCACAAAGTCGCAAACAAATATGGCGTTAAGATTTTGTTGCGTTTACGTTACATGCATATATTAACTGTTAAACACGGTTTAATAACTTATTTACAAGACGTTATACCTATTAAGAGATATGTTACAAAAATAGCTAGTTATGAAGCTGAAACAAAGTAACATAAAACTAATTAATATACAAAAAATACTGTAAAAACTAATTCAGGTAAGTTTTGTTTTATTTACGATAATATTATTATATTTACGGAAATTAATTAAGTAATAACGATTCCGTGACGTGCTAGTGCTGTACATAAATCTACATACTAATGATAATGGTAAAATTAATTAATTTTAACATACTTTCTCTTTCATGTTTCCGTTTAGGACACATTTAGGACCTGTACATTCTTTCGAAATGACTCACAATGACCAGTGTCCTCTAATTAATGCGGGCATTAAACTGCACAATTACATGTAATTGTTAACGCAAGTTTGCACAAGTGTTCATTAAAAACTAACCGCCTTCACATTATGTAAATTCGTTATTACAACAAAACTACATTTAGTGAATGGTACTGGTAAAGAGTTACTTTTATTTGTTTTATATTTTATTATCTGTGGCAATTATATTCTCTTTTAATGTTTTATTAGATTAGTGATAAATTTTTGGCGCCATTTTTTAAATTTTCTTAGTAAACTGCAGATATATTGTATATTTTCCTTTAGTATTTAAGTTTGTGACTATCATACCAGGCACTGTGAGCTCTAGTGTAATATATTATAGCCTATATTATGTATGTATTTATAAAGTTTTGTGGTGATAGTAAAATTTATGTCAATTTAAAAAATCACGTTGAACATGTAAAGTCACCTTTCCTTGGGGACAAAGTCACGAGCACAGCTAGTATGATATATATGTTAGAAAAAGAAGGCCCCGTTCTTCCCTTACCCAATTATTTAGTACTATAATATATAAATTATTTATGTGATGCATAACTTCTAAATGACTGCAGCAAATTGCATAATTCTTTTTCATGTTAAATATTTTTATATTTGTGACGAAATAATTGTTTTAGATCATTCGAATGAAGACCGCAATATGTCGTCTGGTTACGACGAGGGACCAGTTTATTACAGGGAAATACAGAAAAATGCGTATCTCAAAAGGATACCGAATGATATCAGCACAAGCAAACTTCGGCCGTTGGGACACAAGGTGAACTAAATATCTAGTAAAACGAGACAAGCTAAAGGCAATTAGTGTATGCTAATGACCATTCTGGTGTAGTGGTGCGTGTAGTCACCTAAAACATTGATGCTTTATGGGTTCAATTCCCACTCCGAATGGATATTTTTATTAGTACAAATATTTCTTTCCGGTTAGGATGTCTGCCCTTGAGGGTCTCTCCATCGTGCCTCGGAGAGCACGTTACCTTCTCAAACATGCTACCCACCTCATTGTACGACCTCGGGTTCTGAACCCATCTCTTGGGAACAAGGCAGTCATCTGTTTATTTGAATTCGTGTCTTCGGGATTTACACCATGTACCTTTTTATATTTGAGGCTCCGATATTTCGGCGCAGACGGAAGAGTTCTTCCGTGACCATGAACCCATGAACCCATCCCGAAGAAAAGAATTCAAATAATGTTAACAACCATGGAAATTTAAAACAATATATAGTCACCTGTTTACTTCATACACTTAGATATACTGTAAACAAAATATAAGCATAATGTTTACAATAAATTTTAATTAATTTTCAGAAGCCACCGCTCAAACCAATGTGGACATTGTTCTGCGTACACAATGGTAGGACTCCATTCCTCGAACAATATCCTGAGCCGGATTCCCCAGCAACTCTTGCTCACAGGTATAAATAAAATCAGCATTGTATATGTTTTAATTTTTACCTTATCATGGTATGGAAGGAAGTTTTCTTTAACTGTAGATTTTAGGTAATTATAAGTTAGCGGTAATGAACGTTCATAAAGTAACTGAAACTGAGTTATGACGTAGCAGGAAATATCCTGCTCATAATCTGAGGCAGCAAGACTGGGGAAGTACCTCGACCTTATGGACGAGCAGCTAAATAATACTGCTTGTTGTGTTTCTGTGGTGAGTAAGGTAACAAGAGCTCCTGGGAGGAGGAAGGTAGGGTAGGGTTGGCGATGATTCTGGTGTTGCTAGCGTCTATAGGCTACATTAACCATTAGGTGGGGTGTATGGTTGTTTGTACGGGCGTTGGGGTGTACGCCGCGTTGGCGCAACGGTTACAGCCATGGATTGTACTTGTTGCGCTGGTGGTTGCGGGTTCGATCCCCGCACATGACAAACATTTGTATTGGCCATACAGGTGTTTGCCGTGGTCTGGGTGTTTGTGCAGTCATTGTGGGTCTCCCTCCCCTTGCCTAGGAGAGCACGTTAAGCCGTCGGTCCCGGTTGTTATCATGTACAACTGATAGCGATCGTTACTCATAGTAGGGAATATATCCGCCAACCCGCATTGGAGCAGCGTGGTGGATTAAGCTCTGATCCTTCTCCTACATGGGGAAAGAGGCCTATGCCCAGTAATGGGATATTACAGGCTGAAGCGGAATGGTTGTTTGCCACCATAGTGGTATATTACAAGAAGATTAATACTTAATTATATTGTAATAATTCCAGACCGACATGGCGAGCCTGCCTTCGAACAGCACGACACGTGACAGCCAGTGTTAAACCGCACGTGGGAGATGAGTACGACTTCCTCGTTGATACAGATCACGGACCGGTTAGGATGCTGGCTCCTGATTGGTTAGTTAATTATGTCTATTTACTGGTGAAAAATAGTACTAATAGGAACACAAACAGACAGACAAATAATAATGAAAATAATAGTTTTGGCTTTACTTTTAACCGACTTAAAAAAGGAGGAAATCCTCAGAACTTTTGACTAGGTGGACCGATTTCGATTATTACTTTTTAATCGAAAGGCGGTGCCGCGTCGGTGCGGTAGTTCCATTTAAATTTAATTAAGGTCTGAAAAGTACTTTTCGAGCTATATCGAACAATGCGTGTTTGCTTGACAAATTTTTCATCAACCTGCTTAGTATTATTATACCATATAACTTTTCACTGGGTGTACCGGTTGTCATTTGGAAACGTTAAAAAACGTTAAAAAGGCTTTTTTTTAATTTTGCGACGTTACGGACCTACTCATAGGCGACTTAAGACTTTTTTTAACCGACTTCAAAAAAGAAGGAGGCTACTCAATACGACCGTATATATATATACATAAAGAAACCAGGATCTAATGATGGAATCCCAGAGAAATCGAGGAAAACCCTCGAAAATCGTAACGATAACTGTTATTCTTTTTCGACGACTTACGTTGTTTTACTTGTCGATGTAATTGAAATCGGTTTTTTTTCGTTTGCGAGCAAAGAAAATTATAACATTTATAACATACACACACAGTTATCCACTCCTAAAGTAAGCAACTTTATGCTTGTGTTATAGGTAACAGTCGACTGGTATAGCTACATTTTTATTTTTCGATAAACATACATATAAAAAATTCATATATAAACAAACCCCGGAATAGATAGCAGGGTCTCTACAAACTGCACCAACGGGCTAGTTAACTTGACTAACCCGTGAGCAATGTCACACGTCAGATAACTAATTACATATTTACAATTTAACCTTATAGATAGCAAGCACATAATCGGCTATTGAATAAGCCTTTGGATGTCCCATTTCCTTTTTTGCACACTGTAAGCTTGGAGTGTAATTGAATTGGACGCCACTATAGCGTTATCCCATTAGGTTCATCAGTCAACAGTTCGGCCTATCCCAGTCCACTGCTGGACATAGGCCTCCACAAGTTCGCGCCAAAAATGGCGTGGCGTGAATGTGTTTTGCCCATAGTCACCTCGCTGGGCCGGTTGGTGACCGTAGGCCTGAGTATTTCAAAGTCAGCAGTTGGTTGGTCATCCCGCTATCGGACGACTTTTTTTAGTTTCAAGGTGGTCGTGGAACTGTGTTATCCCTTAGTCGCCTCTTACGACACCTATGGGAAGAGAGGGAGTGGCCATATTCTTTAATGCCGTTAACACACAGCATGGGAATCCCATTAAGTTAACTCAGTTAATTTAATTAGTCCTGATCACAATTTTACCATGTCAAAACAGGGACTCAATGCAAGATTGGGTGACCTTACTCCGTACGAAGCTTCACGAGCTTCGCATCTTGTCTCGGGGCGAGAACGTGTATGGGGCTCCGCCAGCGGCCCCGCTACCTCGAGCTGCGGCGCGGGACCCGACCTCCCCCCTCCCCCCCACACCGCCTGTACCCGTTGACAGGTAGGTTATTTTGTATTCCACTAGCTGTGACTATAATAATATCCCTTCTAGCCTAGCCTTATATATTATACTAGAAATAATTAACGTGGCATTTATCCAGCTTAGTACATTTTTACTAGTTATATTCTCAGTGTCAGTTCTTATTTATTGTAATATTTAATAAAGCCCAGGACATAATAGGAAGGTAATGTCTACCGAGATATTAGAAATTTAAATTAACTTAATATGTTGATTATTTCGACTAAGTTAAGGTTGTACATAACACTGGGTATATTACCTAAGTTTGTAGTGTACCCAATGTTAAGATATAAATTTTTATTTTATTGTCTGATTATTTTGCTGTCTTAACTTTCTTTTATTATTGTTGTTTTTTTTTTTTTAATTTAATTGTATTTTTATGTTTGTAAATGACATTATTTTGACTTTCGTTTAGTGTGTATATCACCTTATGACGAAATAAATGTTTTCATTTCATTTCATATAATGAAAATGCATCATTAAAATTAGGTATTAAAGTCGAAATAATGTTGTTAAATAAAATTTTCAGGGTACCAGGAATCGACCTAACACCAATCACGCGACCGTCAATAGACCAACCGGCAGACGCACAAAATACAACGCAAACAACCGCTAACCCCCAACCAGAACCCCCCACGAACCCCCCAGAAACCCCCACTACCACACAAATCCAATACCCGAACACATCCCTCAACAACGTCACGATAAACTCATTGTCAACAGATGATTCAAATATCGACATATCAAACTGGGAACCATTTTCATTGCCAAGTACAAGTAGAACGGAGCCCAAGAAGAGTGTAGCAAAGATCTGCGGTCAGAATATATGCCTAGATGATTCATTGTTCAAGAGAAATGTGACAGATAGCGACGAGGAATTCTTCGC
Source organism: Melitaea cinxia (assembly GCF_905220565.1). Lineage (NCBI taxonomy): Eukaryota > Metazoa > Arthropoda > Insecta > Lepidoptera > Nymphalidae > Melitaea > Melitaea cinxia. The sequence continues at coordinate 6,976,625 of NC_059418.1, read as the reverse complement.
TGAAATAGATAGACAGGATACTGATTTTGATTTCAAGCAAAGGGTTGTGGTCAATAATGGTGAACATTTGGATAATGGTGACAGGTGACTGTTTTTGAATTAAATTTAGTAGAACTAGCTTTTGACCCGCAGCTTTGCCCGCTACAGTTGCAAGATTTTGGCTATTCCATGTTCTTGTTTTGATGTGCACCCAGTAGCATTCTGGTAAAAGAATTTCTAAAATTGGTTTTCTACTACGTTGTTACGTAGCGACCACAGCACTGGTTATTGCGTCAACGGTCGTGGGTTCCATCCCCGCACGTGACAAACATTAATATGGGCAATATAGATGTTAGTCGTGGTCGGGGCGTTTGTGCTTGTGTATTGTTTGTTGGGATACCCTACACAGGAGAAAATCCTCCATGAAGCCATTGTGTGTGAAGCATTTATATAATAGTATGCAGCAGTGCCGTATTTGCACTGGTAGGGCAGACTGGCAATTTAACCTCCCCCCTTCCCTTTTTAATCTTTTCGGATTAATAATTTTATTAAACAAAATAAGAAACATCATAAAATTTCATCAAAATTTATTGTAAGTCAAGATAATTTACTACTTCTTTGGGAGGAAGCAATGATATTAATGTGTGTTAGATTTATGGGAATAATTCACGATTCAGCCTGTAACATCCTTTTCCTTCCTTACGCCGGTAGACAGTTCCATTCTTTGGCTGTACGCATTAAGAATGTACTAGCGAATCGCTTAGTGCGTATAGTAGGAATGTGTAACACAGTGCGTCTGGTTGTAGGGGGGAGTCAGGTCATGGAGTTCCTGCGCACACTCTCCTAAGTGTATCCGATAAAAACTACCTCCAACTCTCCAATGTGGGTTGGCGGATATATTCCCTACTATGAGTAACGATCGGGCCCGACGGCTTAACGTACTCTCCAAGGCACGGTGGAGAGACCCACATGGACAGATGCCCAAACCGGAAAGAAATATTTGTCGCCGATCGATACATTTATGTGAAAACCTATATATTTATTGTTAAAGTATCTTATAAAAAAAATTGTGATCCTTAATGCTGTCATTCACTTTCATATGCCACCCTGGTTCCTAGCCCTCCCTTCTGAAAAATTATGCCTCAGGGCACCCCTGGGCCATAGCCCTCTGCGCTGCCCATATATGCTAGTTCATTTCTTTCAATTTTCAGGATACTGCAAATAATATATATAGTATAATTTCGCGGTTAACTCTTTCAGTTTTTCTAAAGAGTACAGATATTTTTATTCGAATGGAGGAAATCCAAACGAGACTAAGTTACTTATTTATTTATATTTTCCAGGTCACCTCAAAGATCGAATGTAACAGTCATCCAGGTATCAAACAAGGGACCCCCTCACACCGCCATACCAGTGTTAGGACCTGAAACGGATGTATTCGACTTTGATTTTAAACAGAGCCTAACAATAACGCCCCAGGAAGACAAAAACAATTTCATTAACATCGTCAACACAGAGGCACAGAATGATAATAGCTATGGAACTGTCTTTGAAAACGGTTCAGACTATGGCCACTTAAGTCTGACGACGACTGTCAACTTAACAGGACAAGACGTTAGGATGACAGCTGGCAACGAGCCGACTAACATTGGTACTGTCAAAGACGGTACCAAAGTGACGGCTGACGATTCCGACGTCAAAGTAACAGCTGTCAAGGATCGCACGGATGTGAGAGTGACAGCGGTCAATGGTGATAGGGATGTGACGGTGAATAGTGATGGCCTTTACGAAAGACTGTGTATGGCGTCGACGTCGAACGTAACGCCGTCTCCTTTATCGATAAGGCGGTTGAGAGCGTCAATAGTCAGAAAGACTTCACTACCGAATTTGGACACTGAATCGGACTACGAGTGCCTATTCCCTAATTCTAGTCAAACTGGCAACACTCAAAATGGTAGGGTAAATAGTGATGTTAGGAATAATGTGGATACTAGTGCAGTGGTTACGAGGTCGAATGTCGAAAGGTCTCAGAGTCAGAACGCGTATGATGCAGCTCCAAGACGCGAAGCGAGAAGAGAACAGAATAGCAGTCCTAAGAGAGAAGTTAGAACTGGTAAGTTTCCTTACTAATAAACGTCACATCATGTCCCACTTCCCTTATAAAGAGAAGAGGCCGACGCCCAGCAGTGGGAAGTTACAGGCTGAATTGTAATCATAATCATAATATTCCACTGCTTGGCAAAAGTCTCCCTTTAGAAGTTACAGTTAATCAACAACTCTGCTCTAATTGTGATTGGCAGATGATCAATTTTGTATTTCTGTAATTATGAAAAACTTAATTTTTCAGAAAAACCAGAACTGCCCCAGCAGAAACCGATATGGAAGAGGGGCTTGACGGAGCTCTCGTTATTGAGTAGGTTAAGGGGTATCACGCAAATTAAGAGGCAGGAAAGTCCGACAAGGCACGAGGAAGACGGGTAAGTCAATTATACTTTTTCTTTTCATACTACTAGGTTGGCAAACAAGCGAATTTTCCAACTAGTGGTAGGCAGATACCATTACCATTATTATTATATACCTTACCCCCGACCCTGTCCAAATATTCTCTACCATACACAGGAACACAACAGTACTTAACAGCAATATTATTTAGCTGTGATCTTCTGTAAGGTCGAGGTACTTCCCCAGTTGGGCAGTTTCAGTTTTGTTAGCAAGATAATTCCTACTATGCCCTGCCAGCCCTGCGGTCACCAACCCGCCTGCCCAACGTGGTGACTATGGGCAAATCACATGATATCGCGCCACTTTTGGCTTGAGCTGACTGCGATAGGCTGAAGTGATGATTTCCTACTATGTTCCTACATGTCCGAGGTATAGACATTGCGAGTAGGTTCTGGGGTATTATATAATGGTAACTTTTTTTTTCAGACCAGCATCGCCCGGCAAAGTAGTGCATAGATCTCGACCGGTCGGCAGAGTCGATAGTTCCAGACGAAGAAGTAACTCTTTGACTAATTGTGAGTTTTATTAAAATACGTAAGTTCGTACCCGATATCTCAAAAGTTAGTAATTAATAGTTTTTGAAGTAAAATTTCTTTACGCACGCTTGACTTGCGGAGTAAGTTACGAATAGTTTGATCGTGCGAGGCGAACGGAAGTTGGGTGGGAGATATAAGTTGATGAAGATAGAAAGTGAGAAAGTCTTTAATAATTTGTTAGTTGGACGTACTACGTAAGATTGCCGGTGTAGGCTGGATGAGGATTGCGGAAAACCGGGATGTCTGGCGCGAAATTGGGGAGGCCTATGTCCAGCAGTAGACTGCAATAGGCTGAACCGACTGATTGAAATTGATAGTAGTTAATAAGAAGCTACTCCAATTTGAACTGTAGATTCTGCAGAAAAGACTGACTGAGGATACAACAAGAGATATCCTGCTCAAAAGCAGAGCAGTTCAAGAGCAGCCCGACTGGGAAAGTACCGCGACCTTACAGAAGATCACAGCTAAATAATATTGCTTTCAAGCAGTGTTGTGTTCCTGTGGTGAGTAAGGTGACCAGGGCTCCTGGATTGGGGGTAGGGTTGGCAACACGCTTACGATACTTCTTGTATTGCAGGTGTTTATAATCTATGTTAATTGTTTACCATGAGGCTGTACGCTTGTTTACTGATATAGATGTATAAATTAAAAAAAAAAAAAAAAACAGGAAACTCAGCAGTAACTCGTTTAAAAACACACGCACGCACGCACGCACGCACGAACGAACGCATACACGCACGCACACACACACGCACACGATTTTATTCACTAATTATTACTATAATGAGCGTGTGTCTGCGGTTACAGGCCAGCCGGCCCAGCCCGCAGCGCTGCAGCCGCTGCGCGCCCAGCAGGCGGCGGCGCTGAGAGCGGAGCAGCGGCGCGGCGCGTGCGCGGCCGCCGTGCTGCCGGCCCGCGACGCGCCGCTGCTGTGCGACTACGAGCGCTGCGTGTGGTAACCGCCCGCCGTCGGTTCATATACAGTAACTAGACAGGCCGCCGTGCTGCCGGCCCGCGACGCGCCGCTGCTGTGCGACTACGAGCGCTGCGTGTGGTAACCGCCCGCCGTCGGTTCATATACAGTAACTAGACAGGCCGCCGTGCTGCCGGCCCGCGACGCGCCGCTGCTGTGCGACTACGAGCGCTGCGTGTGGTAACCGCCCGCCGTCGGTTCATATACAGTAACTAGACAGGCCGCCGTGCTGCCGGCCCGCGACGCGCCGCTGCTGTGCGACTACGAGCGCTGCGTGTGGTAACCGCCCGCCGTCGGTTCATATACAGTAACTAGACAGGCCGCCGTGCTGCCGGCCCGCGACGCGCCGCTGCTGTGCGACTACGAGCGCTGCGTGTGGTAACCGCCCGCCGTCGGTTCATATACAGTAACTAGACAGGCCGCCGTGCTGCCGGCCCGCGACGCGCCGCTGCTGTGCGACTACGAGCGCTGCGTGTGGTAACCGCCCGCCGTCGGTTCATATACAGTAACTAGACAGGCCGCCGTGCTGCCGGCCCGCGACGCGCCGCTGCTGTGCGACTACGAGCGCTGCGTGTGGTAACCGCCCGCCGTCGGTTCATATACAGTAACTAGACAGGCCGCCGTGCTGCCGGCCCGCGACGCGCCGCTGCTGTGCGACTACGAGCGCTGCGTGTGGTAACCGCCCGCCGTCGGTTCATATACAGTAACTAGACAGGCCGCCGTGCTGCCGGCCCGCGACGCGCCGCTGCTGTGCGACTACGAGCGCTGCGTGTGGTAACCGCCCGCCGTCGGTTCATATACAGTAACTAGACAGGCCGCCGTGCTGCCGGCCCGCGACGCGCCGCTGCTGTGCGACTACGAGCGCTGCGTGTGGTAACCGCCCGCCGTCGGTTCATATACAGTAACTAGACAGGCCGCCGTGCTGCCGGCCCGCGACGCGCCGCTGCTGTGCGACTACGAGCGCTGCGTGTGGTAACCGCCCGCCGTCGGTTCATATACAGTAACTAGACAGGCCGCCGTGCTGCCGGCCCGCGACGCGCCGCTGCTGTGCGACTACGAGCGCTGCGTGTGGTAACCGCCCGCCGTCGGTTCATATACAGTAACTAGACAGGCCGCCGTGCTGCCGGCCCGCGACGCGCCGCTGCTGTGCGACTACGAGCGCTGCGTGTGGTAACCGCCCGCCGTCGGTTCATATACAGTAACTAGACAGGCCGCCGTGCTGCCGGCCCGCGACGCGCCGCTGCTGTGCGACTACGAGCGCTGCGTGTGGTAACCGCCCGCCGTCGGTTCATATACAGTAACTAGACAGGCCGCCGTGCTGCCGGCCCGCGACGCGCCGCTGCTGTGCGACTACGAGCGCTGCGTGTGGTAACCGCCCGCCGTCGGTTCATATACAGTAACTAGACAGGCCGCCGTGCTGCCGGCCCGCGACGCGCCGCTGCTGTGCGACTACGAGCGCTGCGTGTGGTAACCGCCCGCCGTCGGTTCATATACAGTAACTAGACAGGCCGCCGTGCTGCCGGCCCGCGACGCGCCGCTGCTGTGCGACTACGAGCGCTGCGTGTGGTAACCGCCCGCCGTCGGTTCATATACAGTAACTAGACAGGCCGCCGTGCTGCCGGCCCGCGACGCGCCGCTGCTGTGCGACTACGAGCGCTGCGTGTGGTAACCGCCCGCCGTCGGTTCATATACAGTAACTAGACAGGCCGCCGTGCTGCCGGCCCGCGACGCGCCGCTGCTGTGCGACTACGAGCGCTGCGTGTGGTAACCGCCCGCCGTCGGTTCATATACAGTAACTAGACAGGCCGCCGTGCTGCCGGCCCGCGACGCGCCGCTGCTGTGCGACTACGAGCGCTGCGTGTGGTAACCGCCCGCCGTCGGTTCATATACAGTAACTAGACAGGCCGCCGTGCTGCCGGCCCGCGACGCGCCGCTGCTGTGCGACTACGAGCGCTGCGTGTGGTAACCGCCCGCCGTCGGTTCATATACAGTAACTAGACAGGCCGCCGTGCTGCCGGCCCGCGACGCGCCGCTGCTGTGCGACTACGAGCGCTGCGTGTGGTAACCGCCCGCCGTCGGTTCATATACAGTAACTAGACAGGCCGCCGTGCTGCCGGCCCGCGACGCGCCGCTGCTGTGCGACTACGAGCGCTGCGTGTGGTAACCGCCCGCCGTCGGTTCATATACAGTAACTAGACAGGCCGCCGTGCTGCCGGCCCGCGACGCGCCGCTGCTGTGCGACTACGAGCGCTGCGTGTGGTAACCGCCCGCCGTCGGTTCATATACAGTAACTAGACAGGCCGCCGTGCTGCCGGCCCGCGACGCGCCGCTGCTGTGCGACTACGAGCGCTGCGTGTGGTAACCGCCCGCCGTCGGTTCATATACAGTAACTAGACAGGCCGCCGTGCTGCCGGCCCGCGACGCGCCGCTGCTGTGCGACTACGAGCGCTGCGTGTGGTAACCGCCCGCCGTCGGTTCATATACAGTAACTAGACAGGCCGCCGTGCTGCCGGCCCGCGACGCGCCGCTGCTGTGCGACTACGAGCGCTGCGTGTGGTAACCGCCCGCCGTCGGTTCATATACAGTAACTAGACAGGCCGCCGTGCTGCCGGCCCGCGACGCGCCGCTGCTGTGCGACTACGAGCGCTGCGTGTGGTAACCGCCCGCCGTCGGTTCATATACAGTAACTAGACAGGCCGCCGTGCTGCCGGCCCGCGACGCGCCGCTGCTGTGCGACTACGAGCGCTGCGTGTGGTAACCGCCCGCCGTCGGTTCATATACAGTAACTAGACAGGCCGCCGTGCTGCCGGCCCGCGACGCGCCGCTGCTGTGCGACTACGAGCGCTGCGTGTGGTAACCGCCCGCCGTCGGTTCATATACAGTAACTAGACAGGCCGCCGTGCTGCCGGCCCGCGACGCGCCGCTGCTGTGCGACTACGAGCGCTGCGTGTGGTAACCGCCCGCCGTCGGTTCATATACAGTAACTAGACAGGCCGCCGTGCTGCCGGCCCGCGACGCGCCGCTGCTGTGCGACTACGAGCGCTGCGTGTGGTAACCGCCCGCCGTCGGTTCATATACAGTAACTAGACAGGCCGCCGTGCTGCCGGCCCGCGACGCGCCGCTGCTGTGCGACTACGAGCGCTGCGTGTGGTAACCGCCCGCCGTCGGTTCATATACAGTAACTAGACAGGCCGCCGTGCTGCCGGCCCGCGACGCGCCGCTGCTGTGCGACTACGAGCGCTGCGTGTGGTAACCGCCCGCCGTCGGTTCATATACAGTAACTAGACAGGCCGCCGTGCTGCCGGCCCGCGACGCGCCGCTGCTGTGCGACTACGAGCGCTGCGTGTGGTAACCGCCCGCCGTCGGTTCATATACAGTAACTAGACAGGCCGCCGTGCTGCCGGCCCGCGACGCGCCGCTGCTGTGCGACTACGAGCGCTGCGTGTGGTAACCGCCCGCCGTCGGTTCATATACAGTAACTAGACAGGCCGCCGTGCTGCCGGCCCGCGACGCGCCGCTGCTGTGCGACTACGAGCGCTGCGTGTGGTAACCGCCCGCCGTCGGTTCATATACAGTAACTAGACAGGCCGCCGTGCTGCCGGCCCGCGACGCGCCGCTGCTGTGCGACTACGAGCGCTGCGTGTGGTAACCGCCCGCCGTCGGTTCATATACAGTAACTAGACAGGCCGCCGTGCTGCCGGCCCGCGACGCGCCGCTGCTGTGCGACTACGAGCGCTGCGTGTGGTAACCGCCCGCCGTCGGTTCATATACAGTAACTAGACAGGCCGCCGTGCTGCCGGCCCGCGACGCGCCGCTGCTGTGCGACTACGAGCGCTGCGTGTGGTAACCGCCCGCCGTCGGTTCATATACAGTAACTAGACAGGCCGCCGTGCTGCCGGCCCGCGACGCGCCGCTGCTGTGCGACTACGAGCGCTGCGTGTGGTAACCGCCCGCCGTCGGTTCATATACAGTAACTAGACAGGCCGCCGTGCTGCCGGCCCGCGACGCGCCGCTGCTGTGCGACTACGAGCGCTGCGTGTGGTAACCGCCCGCCGTCGGTTCATATACAGTAACTAGACAGGCCGCCGTGCTGCCGGCCCGCGACGCGCCGCTGCTGTGCGACTACGAGCGCTGCGTGTGGTAACCGCCCGCCGTCGGTTCATATACAGTAACTAGACAGGCCGCCGTGCTGCCGGCCCGCGACGCGCCGCTGCTGTGCGACTACGAGCGCTGCGTGTGGTAACCGCCCGCCGTCGGTTCATATACAGTAACTAGACAGGCCGCCGTGCTGCCGGCCCGCGACGCGCCGCTGCTGTGCGACTACGAGCGCTGCGTGTGGTAACCGCCCGCCGTCGGTTCATATACAGTAACTAGACAGGCCGCCGTGCTGCCGGCCCGCGACGCGCCGCTGCTGTGCGACTACGAGCGCTGCGTGTGGTAACCGCCCGCCGTCGGTTCATATACAGTAACTAGACAGGCCGCCGTGCTGCCGGCCCGCGACGCGCCGCTGCTGTGCGACTACGAGCGCTGCGTGTGGTAACCGCCCGCCGTCGGTTCATATACAGTAACTAGACAGGCCGCCGTGCTGCCGGCCCGCGACGCGCCGCTGCTGTGCGACTACGAGCGCTGCGTGTGGTAACCGCCCGCCGTCGGTTCATATACAGTAACTAGACAGGCCGCCGTGCTGCCGGCCCGCGACGCGCCGCTGCTGTGCGACTACGAGCGCTGCGTGTGGTAACCGCCCGCCGTCGGTTCATATACAGTAACTAGACAGGCCGCCGTGCTGCCGGCCCGCGACGCGCCGCTGCTGTGCGACTACGAGCGCTGCGTGTGGTAACCGCCCGCCGTCGGTTCATATACAGTAACTAGACAGGCCGCCGTGCTGCCGGCCCGCGACGCGCCGCTGCTGTGCGACTACGAGCGCTGCGTGTGGTAACCGCCCGCCGTCGGTTCATATACAGTAACTAGACAGGCCGCCGTGCTGCCGGCCCGCGACGCGCCGCTGCTGTGCGACTACGAGCGCTGCGTGTGGTAACCGCCCGCCGTCGGTTCATATACAGTAACTAGACAGGCCGCCGTGCTGCCGGCCCGCGACGCGCCGCTGCTGTGCGACTACGAGCGCTGCGTGTGGTAACCGCCCGCCGTCGGTTCATATACAGTAACTAGACAGGCCGCCGTGCTGCCGGCCCGCGACGCGCCGCTGCTGTGCGACTACGAGCGCTGCGTGTGGTAACCGCCCGCCGTCGGTTCATATACAGTAACTAGACAGGCCGCCGTGCTGCCGGCCCGCGACGCGCCGCTGCTGTGCGACTACGAGCGCTGCGTGTGGTAACCGCCCGCCGTCGGTTCATATACAGTAACTAGACAGGCCGCCGTGCTGCCGGCCCGCGACGCGCCGCTGCTGTGCGACTACGAGCGCTGCGTGTGGTAACCGCCCGCCGTCGGTTCATATACAGTAACTAGACAGGCCGCCGTGCTGCCGGCCCGCGACGCGCCGCTGCTGTGCGACTACGAGCGCTGCGTGTGGTAACCGCCCGCCGTCGGTTCATATACAGTAACTAGACAGGCCGCCGTGCTGCCGGCCCGCGACGCGCCGCTGCTGTGCGACTACGAGCGCTGCGTGTGGTAACCGCCCGCCGTCGGTTCATATACAGTAACTAGACAGGCCGCCGTGCTGCCGGCCCGCGACGCGCCGCTGCTGTGCGACTACGAGCGCTGCGTGTGGTAACCGCCCGCCGTCGGTTCATATACAGTAACTAGACAGGCCGCCGTGCTGCCGGCCCGCGACGCGCCGCTGCTGTGCGACTACGAGCGCTGCGTGTGGTAACCGCCCGCCGTCGGTTCATATACAGTAACTAGACAGGCCGCCGTGCTGCCGGCCCGCGACGCGCCGCTGCTGTGCGACTACGAGCGCTGCGTGTGGTAACCGCCCGCCGTCGGTTCATATACAGTAACTAGACAGGCCGCCGTGCTGCCGGCCCGCGACGCGCCGCTGCTGTGCGACTACGAGCGCTGCGTGTGGTAACCGCCCGCCGTCGGTTCATATACAGTAACTAGACAGGCCGCCGTGCTGCCGGCCCGCGACGCGCCGCTGCTGTGCGACTACGAGCGCTGCGTGTGGTAACCGCCCGCCGTCGGTTCATATACAGTAACTAGACAGGCCGCCGTGCTGCCGGCCCGCGACGCGCCGCTGCTGTGCGACTACGAGCGCTGCGTGTGGTAACCGCCCGCCGTCGGTTCATATACAGTAACTAGACAGGCCGCCGTGCTGCCGGCCCGCGACGCGCCGCTGCTGTGCGACTACGAGCGCTGCGTGTGGTAACCGCCCGCCGTCGGTTCATATACAGTAACTAGACAGGCCGCCGTGCTGCCGGCCCGCGACGCGCCGCTGCTGTGCGACTACGAGCGCTGCGTGTGGTAACCGCCCGCCGTCGGTTCATATACAGTAACTAGACAGGCCGCCGTGCTGCCGGCCCGCGACGCGCCGCTGCTGTGCGACTACGAGCGCTGCGTGTGGTAACCGCCCGCCGTCGGTTCATATACAGTAACTAGACAGGCCGCCGTGCTGCCGGCCCGCGACGCGCCGCTGCTGTGCGACTACGAGCGCTGCGTGTGGTAACCGCCCGCCGTCGGTTCATATACAGTAACTAGACAGGCCGCCGTGCTGCCGGCCCGCGACGCGCCGCTGCTGTGCGACTACGAGCGCTGCGTGTGGTAACCGCCCGCCGTCGGTTCATATACAGTAACTAGACAGGCCGCCGTGCTGCCGGCCCGCGACGCGCCGCTGCTGTGCGACTACGAGCGCTGCGTGTGGTAACCGCCCGCCGTCGGTTCATATACAGTAACTAGACAGGCCGCCGTGCTGCCGGCCCGCGACGCGCCGCTGCTGTGCGACTACGAGCGCTGCGTGTGGTAACCGCCCGCCGTCGGTTCATATACAGTAACTAGACAGGCCGCCGTGCTGCCGGCCCGCGACGCGCCGCTGCTGTGCGACTACGAGCGCTGCGTGTGGTAACCGCCCGCCGTCGGTTCATATACAGTAACTAGACAGGCCGCCGTGCTGCCGGCCCGCGACGCGCCGCTGCTGTGCGACTACGAGCGCTGCGTGTGGTAACCGCCCGCCGTCGGTTCATATACAGTAACTAGACAGGCCGCCGTGCTGCCGTACATAATAACAACTGGTACCGAAAACTTAACATTCTCTCCAATGTACGGCGTGGAAACTCAAAAGGACAAACGTCAAAACAAAAAAACAAATATTTGTGAAAATACAAATATCCGTCCCGAGCGGGAATCGAATCCACAAATCGTCTGTGCTTAGGCGCGCTCACGCACCACTACACCAGCGGTTTCTTTGTTTATATATTACACTACATTATTGATTGAATCTCAGCAAAACTTATCGACGTATTATAAGTATACCTTCCCCCCTCTCCCAGTGGCAGTGCCCCGCGGTTTCACTTACATTAATTTGAGGGAAAATAATAATTCTTCCTCGGTAAATGAGCTATCGAAATTTAGAAAAAAAAATCTTTTTGAACCACTACTTCCTGAGATCAGCTCGTATAAACTAGCAAACAAACAAATATCAATAATCCCACTTACCAAGGCACGTTGGGCGGTTTTCAATTCGAACCAGTAATTCCCGATATTAGCGCGTTTAAACAAACAAACGTTTCAGCTTTATAATATTAATAATCTCCCCCACTTTCCAGGGTGGCACGTTGGGCGGGCGTTAGTGGGTCCCGTGTGGGCGGGCGGGTTGGAGACCGTCTCGCTGCGTTGGGCGGAACACCCGTAGCTTCCGCTCTACAGGCGAAAAGAGTTCTCAAGAACTTACGTTCTCCGCGGGTAAGTTACACAGATAATGATTAAAAGACTATGTTCTTGTGCTGAGTAAGTTGATAAGAGCTTAATAAAAAAAAAAAAAACTATTGTACACTAAGAGTTAGCAAAATTACAAAAATAAAAACAGGAGATAAGTAACAGGAGACAAAAGGCTGCCTTATCGCTAATGAGCGATCTCTTCCAGGCAACCTTTGGGTAAAGGAAATGGTATATATGTAGACAGTTTAGGTGTACAGTTTTACCTAAACATATACAATATATTTAGACAAATCAATAATGTAAAAAAAAAAAATGTATATGTACGTACATACGAGCTTCTGGGGGGATTGGAGGTGGGGTCGGCAACGCGCTTGCGATGCTTCTGGTGTTGCAGGCGTCTATAAGCTACGGTAATCGCTTACCATCAGGTAAGCCGTACGCTTGTTTGCCGACCTAGTGGTATAAAAAAAGTGTGGCACCGTCTTCGTATCGGAAAATATATGAAGATGATATGCCTGATGCCCTGATGATGATAGCCTCCGCTGTACACGTGAGAAGAGTTCTCAAGAATTTTAGCTCTCAAAGGGTGTGTTATACACTCAGGGGCACTCACTTGTATTCACCCCCGAGTCGGAAACATACAATAAACAAGCACAAACGCCCAAACCACGCATTAGCCATAAGCCAGTGCTGTGACCGCTGCGTCAACGCGTCGTACAAATAATAACATAAGCGTCTGCAACAGGTAACAGATATCTATGATAACTGACGCCGACGACTTAACGTGCACTTCGGGGCACGGTGGGGAGATCCTAGAGGAGACGAGGACAGACATTCAAACTGGAAAGGAATATTTGTATAAATACTAATACCCATCTCAAGTGGGATTCGAACCATTACCAACCATTAGCGCCACTACACGAAAACGGTTGTTAGAATGAATTATATAATTGTACTAGCGACTCGCCCCGGCTTCGGACGGGTGCAATGCTGATAGTAAATATAAAATAAATATTTGCACTGTAATCGCAGTAAAATGTGTTTATTTACGACATCACATTAGAAACCTCTAAAACAACCAGTGTTCCTCTACTATGATATGCTTGTATTATACGTATAAACCTTTCTCAGGAATCACTATTTACTGAAGAAGACAGCATCCAAATCCGTTACGTAGTTTTAAAGACCTAAGCATACAGACAGCGGGAAGCGACTGTTTTATACTGTATAATGATTAATAATATGTTTACACTTTTCAGGTGGACATTCTGTTCCACCGAGTGCCGCTTGCGAAGATATACGTTATAAGTAAAATGGAGAACGAGGGCTTAGGTGAGAACTTGAGTTTTTTTTGTCGTGTATAACAATAAAATAGCAGTGGCGCTTGATTTACGCTTTACAGCGCTTTTAGCTGTAGTGAATAGCAAGCGTCAACTTATATTTTGATTTTAATGTTTTATTGTTTTATAATTGATGACGCGTTGGCGCAACGGTCACAGCACTGGTTTGTGGCTGTTGCGGGTTCGATCCCCGCACATGGCAAACATTTGTATTGGCCCTGCAGATGTTTGCCGTGTTCTGGGTGTTTATGATTCTCGCCACCGTACCTTCCGTCCTGGTTGTTGTCATGTACATCTGATAGCGATCGTTACTCATAGTAGGGAGTATATCCGCCAACCCGCATTGGAGCAGCGTGATGGATTAAGCTCTGATCCTTCTCCTACATGGAGAAAGAGGCCTATGCCCAGCAGTGGGATATTACAGTTTGAAGCGAGCGATTGTTTTAATTACTCACAGTTCGATTAATTTAATAGAATGTTATAATTTTTAAATGTCCAACAATCCTTCTTGAGGTGTAAACTTCACATTTTGAAATGAGTCTTGTTCCCACAGGAATAAAGCTGGATAACGAGTGTTGTATAGTATCAGTGGAGCCCTCATCTGCCGCCGGTCGGGCGGGTATCCCTCCTAAGGGCCGCTGGGCCCTAACTGAGGTCAACAACCGACCTATCGACCTCCTCAAGGTACATAACTATGATATGTCCTCCTCAAAATAAATAAATAAATATCTATAACATTCACACACGTCACGGTCGTCTGTTCCTAAAGTAAACAACTTAATGCTTGTGTCATAGGTAACAGCCGACTGTTGTAGCAACACTATATGTATACACAAGCATTATGTTGCTTATAACTCGCGTCATGTAAAAAGAACGCTGAAAGAAAATCAAAATCAAAAATAGCTTTATTCAAATAGGCTCCACGAATACTTTCGAATCGTCATTTTACAAATTAAAACTGGAACTGGTGGCGGTGCGTTTGCGCGTGGGTATACTCGCGCACGAAAGTACTACTGTTTTATCTTTTAATTAAGCTTTTACTCGCGGCTTCGCATAATGGTTTATTACAATAAAAACTACTAGAAATACCTGTGCGAATAATTCGCACTAAATAAGTATAATAAATTATCACTTTACCAAAATTACATTTTTTTAAACAAAACCAATAACAATTTTTTTAGTTATTTAAATGTCATATTCAAAAATATTAATTATCTGTACTCTCGATGTTCGTATTAATTCGTATTTAATAGTTTTTATGTGTTTAAAATGATAAATTGATATTTGTTTTTTAGTGAAATAAATAGTAAATGGAGTTTTACAAGTGTCCGTAAGCTAATGTGTTGTGAAAGTGAGTGATAAATGCGGAAAAACGTGGATTACGATTGGCAGTAGTTTGTTTACCAAATAAGACTGTTCCAAAACAATTGACAGCAGGGAAAAGTTTTTCAAGAGTTGGCAGCACTGTAAATCGCCTTTGCGCATCTTGACAGCCAGCGTTCTTCTTACATGACGCGAATTATACGTTATAAATATTTGTTTTTACTTCTCTATGTAAAACTATTTCGTAATTTAAAACTTTTGTGCGCGATAGTATTTTGAGTCGAAATCAAACTATCCAACCAATAGCACACCAGAAGCATGCGGCGCGTGATACACACGCCCCGCGCCCTACTTCATACCACCGAATAGACCGATATATTGCTTTTGCGCAGCTTGAAGGCCAGCGTTCTTTTTACATGACGTGAACTATACTAAAGACACACACACATATATATATATATATATATATATATATATATATATATATATATATATATATATATATATATATATTATAGATATTTAAAAAAATGTGTGTGCAATGAGCGGCCTAAATCTATATTATAAAAATATGCATTACAGGGTGGCGAAGAAGATATGAACAGGCTAGCGTCTCATGGAACCGAAGTCTCCATTCTAATACAGCCTGCAGCTTTTGTGAAGAAAATACGTGCAGCTTTGAAAGCTAATAAACCTTTATTAGGACTGAGATAAGATTTATTGAGAGCCATGAGAACAAGAGTGCTTAATGTGTACTATTAACTTTTTACAAGGTAGGCCATATAACATTGTGATGCGGTCATATTCGAGTTTTTTGAATATAAAACTGTCTGTTCAACGATGTAGGTTTGTTGGTGATTTATTATCACGTTATGACTCCTAAGCGACTAAAACTTCAAGCAAACAATAACGGCCTAAATGTATCTTATAAAGTTTCTCTTAGTAGTTTGTAGGCTATTTTATATCACATCATGAGGAAGAGGCCTATAAAATAGTATTGGGATATTTCAGACTGAATAAATCGACCAATCAAATTATTGTAAAGGCAGCGTACTTGTAATCTTAATTTCTTTAACTAATTTGTACATTACACTTTAGTTCTCGTGGCTATATTGTATTCACTTAATATAACTTAATATAGCCTAATATAGGCGTGTGCGCCTGAATTATTCAATGGGATGGTAACTCAATTACGTATATAACATATCTGAGACACTCCAAAAAAAAATTTCGACTCGAAATTTTGTCATTTTTGACTAAAACACTAAAAATTGTAATATTTTTTTAAAATCAATACTGCCATGCTTAGTTAAAATAATCCTTCGAAAATGTGGGAAAAGGTGCGGATGCGCTATTTATTATGTGTGAGATAAACTTTATCAACTAGCTTTATGACAGGCTAAGGGTCATCCATAAAGTACGTTACACGTTAAGGGGGGTAGGGGGTCGAGGAAGTGTGACATAGTGTGACAAACAGTCTGGATGGGTCCAAAATTTTGTGACAACACATTTCAACTACCACATATCAAATTGTGATTATTATAATAATGGGAAATAAAAATACTGTCGAAACTGATGATAAAAATCGCAAAATATGTGACGTCACACTATGTAGGGGGGGTCTCATAAGTGTGACAAACTGTGACATGGACGGGGGAGGAAGCAAAAGTCGTGAAATTCGTTTAACGTAATTTATGGATGGGCCTTTTCGATCTATTTTATTATAATCACGTTCGCAGCTAAATCACGCAGCTAGCAAAAAGCACATAGCAAAACCCGCGGCTTCACAAGCGTAATGCAATGAAACAGCCCAACTTTGGAAGTACCTTGACCTTACAGAAGACCAAAGCTAGATAATACTGTTTCCAAGCAGTGTTGTGTTCCTGTGAATAAGGTGACTAGAGCTTCTGGGGGGGGGGGATAGGGTTGGCAACGCGCTTGCGATGCTTCTGGTGTTGCAGACGTCTATAAGCTACGGTAATCGCTTACCATCAGGTGAGCCGTATGCTTGTTTGCTGATTGTCCATTTATTTATGACAGAACTATTTTAGATAATATGATTTAAAAAAAATTTTGACTGATTTATTAATATTGTGTGTGAAAAAAATATGAAACGCATAATTGTGATTTTGGAAGAGTAGCTATGTTCATTAAAAATATTTATTTTTATTATTTACATTGTAGTAGGGCACAGTTGGAAATATCTTGTTCAAAATACGGAGCAGTCCGACTGGGGTAGTACCTCGACCTTACAGAAGATCGCAGGTAAATAATATTGCTGTCAAGTACTGATGTGTTCCTGTGTGAGTAAGATAAAGCTGGACAGGGTCCAGGATAGGGTCGGCAACGCGCTTGCGATGCTTCTGGTGTTGCAGACGTCTATAAGCTACGGTAATCGCTTTCTAGTGGTAAAAAAAAAAAAAAAAAAACGTGGCCAGTACGAAAATCAATCAATGGCTTTTTTGAAACTTTTTTAATAAAATTAAATGAAGATAAAAGATAGGTAAAAAATAAAAATACCTTTTATTACAGCTGAGGCATTTTCTGGTACTCATAGTGTATTAAATAGTTTTTTAACAGATGCAATATAAAGAATAAGTGCGGACTTATACAACGTATTATTAAACTGACGTCCTTCTTTTTATGACCATATAGAGGCATACGATAGGCGAAATTATACTTGAAAGAAATGAAACAGTATTAAGTGCAGCTCATTATTACGTACCGTAAATCAACGTTTTTGACGCCTTGGCGCAGCGGTCATAGCACTGGCTGTTGCGCTGGCGGTCGCGGGTGCGATTCCCGCTCACGACAGACATTTGTATCGGCCATATAGGTGTCGTGGTCTGGGCGTTGTGCTTGTGTATTGTGTGTGTTTCCGGACCCCCAACACAGGAGAAAATCCTACTGGGGGGCCGTTGAGTGTGAAAAAAAAAATATCTAAAAAAAAACAAATTTGAAAATAACTTTGAGAAGACATGGATTGAGAAGCTATAAATATCCGACACCTGTAAAATTCGAGTAACTTGGTCAGTGATACGACACAAACGAACACACGACGGTAATTTAATAAATAACTAGCCCCCTTCGTTGGACGTTAATTATTATTTTTGTGATACAAATATATAGTAAAGTTTTCATCTCGCTCGCGTATTGCTCCTACTTGATTTACATATACTATTACTAGCTGACTCGGCAAACGTTGTCTTGCCGCTAAACGCTATTTAAAAATAGGGGTTGGTGGTAGAGTGGTGAAAATTTAGGGTTATATGTATTTTTCAAGGCCAAATCATAATAATAAGATAAAAAATAAATAATTTATCTAAAAGTAAAAAAAAAAATTAGGGTTGGACTACCTTTAACATTTAGGGAGATGAAAAATAGATGTTGTTCGAATCCCAGACCTACCCAATATGCACACAAAATTTCATTAGAATCGGTCAAGTCGTTTCGGAGGAGTTTAACTACAAACACCGCGATATGAGAATTTTATATATTAGATTTTTTACTGATTTTTTTTTTGTTCAATAACAATAAAATTATATGCCTATATCACTCCTGAATAGTGTAGCTTTCTGTTAGTGAGAGAATGTTCATGATCGGATCAGTATTAGCGAAGATTACCCCCTACAAACAAACAAAGTTAGAAACTTTACCTCTATATAATATTAGTATAGTAATTATTATTTAATAATTCATTTTAATATTTTTGATAAAGCAGTAGGGATTGTAAGTTGCATGCTTAGGTTATAATATCGATTCTGATGTCGCATTTAAATTGAAGGACGCCAGTTAAATAATGTGTTGTGTATACGGTTACTTGATTATTAATTTTTTGTTCAATGCTGTATCACAAGGTTAGTGCATATATATATTTTTATAAATTTAACCTTTAGTATAAACTAGATGATGCGGCGAACTTCGTACTACCATTTTTGTTTTTTATGAATATATTATCGCTTTATAATTTTCTTTTATACACACTTTCATGAGACGAACGCAATGAAGAATTATCCAATTCGGTGGTCTTTCGGTATACAGATGATGGATGTTTTTTATCTATACAGTTGAAAAGAAACAGCGCCATCTATTCATTATTTTAAGAACCACTAAGTTAATTTTATATGTCACTAGATGGCGTTGTAAGATACATTCAGTCATTTCTTGTTGTTTTTCTTGTAAATGTTAAAAAAAATCTACTTCATATTACTTGTATTTTTAAATCATTTTAAAATCGATATCAGAAAGGATATATTCAATGAAAAAAATCTATATTTAAAAAATATATGGTCGACGCCATTTTCTATTTCCAGTTTGGTTAGTAGAACTTTTGACAATTATTCGAGAAAATCTTGCATAATATTTCATTCAACTCGTAATTTTCACTGACATATCATGATTATATGAATATTATTTAAAGTTATATGTGATGGAACACATTTTAAAGTTAGGATTTATATAGGGGACCAAAAGTTTCTCAGTTTTGAACGAGGCGTATATTATACTGCTAGATAGAAGGGGGTATTGAATTAAACCACATACACTACATACTATTTATAAGATATATTATTATACAAGACCTTGGTCACATCGAAGCGGAAGTCACGAGACAGGTTTACCGCTGAACTTAAAATCCTGCTTCTATTTGATTCATCACTTCAGCCTGTCGCGAACTCATCTGTGTTGCCCATAGTCACCACGCTGGGCAGGCGGGTTGGTGACTGCAGGGCTGGCTTTGTCGCACCGAAGACGCTGCTGCCCGTCTTCGGCCTGTGTATTTCAAAGGCAGCAGTTGGATGGTTATCCCGCCATCGGTCGGCTTTTTAAGTTCCAAGGTGGTAGTGGAACTGTGTTACTCCTTACTTTTTATGTCTTCGCCTCTTACGACACCCACGGGAAGAAAGGGGGTGACTATATTCTTTACTGCTGGTAGTGGAACTGTGTTATCCCTTAGTCGCCTCTCACGACACCCACGGGAAGAGATGGGGTGGCTATATTCTTTACTGCCGTAACCACACAGCTATGGTAGTGTATGTGGTGTAATCGAATGCCTTTCGCTTGTATCCGCTGTTCTGCCTAACTTATATGATAAATATAGTCTGATAACAATATGGCAGCAAACTTTTCGAATTTTTTATTATTATACATCTATTTAATTGTAAATTTTGTCAATTTAAAAAATATATTTTTTTGTTGAAATTACTGTGAAATTGGATATTATTTACTCATTTTTGTCTATTTTTACTATTCAGGGGTTATATTTTGTTTTGTAATTTAAACTTTTGAAGTTATACTTCTTTTGGCGCGTAAGGATCAAGTCAATGATGAGTAAATTTTTACGATCCGAATCCGACACCCTGAAGTTAGCTAGTCAACGAAGAAGTTAGCAACGTGAAGCTAGCTAGCCAATGAAGTATAACTTCTTGCGTGCGTACATCAGTACACACACACTTTTATAACAAATATATATGCTTCTACTGAGGATTGCAGTCAATTAAATTACATTTATTGAATTACTTAAATGTAACTTTAAGTTTGCCCGTATTTAATAAACGGCTTATTACAAATGAGAAGTGGACTTGATTAGTCTTGAAAATGACTACCTGATATATTTGATATAAATTTGGATTCCAATAAATTAAAAAAATTAAGATCTCTAAAAATAAATAAGATTTTATTTATAATGTGAATATTATTTACTCTATACTTATAAGTTCGTGATTTTTCATACTTTATTACACTGACACGTCTTGTGATCGACTTCTTGATAAATGTTAATAAAATTATTTAAATAAAAAATTTGTTTTTTTGTTCTTCAGCCCATTTACTCTTCAAGAATGATTACATAATATTTAATAATTAAAATGTCCATTTAAACAAATCAAATTATAATTAACTGCATTCAGCCTGTAACATTCCGCTGTTGGGTATAGGCTTCCTTCTCCATGTGGGAGAAGGATCGGAGCTTAATTCACCACGCTGCTCCACTGCGGTTTGGCGGATATGTTCCCTACTATGACTTAGATCGTTATCAGGTATAGCAACAGTCAGGTACAACCGGAACCGTATATAATACCTCAACTCCAAAACTACTGAACCAATTTTTATCAAATTTTGTAAGCATCTGTAAATTTGGTCTAACTTGGGAGATAGGGTAGTTTTTATCTTAATTATTGATATCAATATTTGTTATTGCAAATTAAATGTTTATATATGTTACGCTCAAAGATCGAAAACGCTCATTGAGCGGAAAAATAGCTCACAACGCGATGTGGTCACAGTAAAACATCCACATAGCGAAATTCGTGTTATGGCTCTAATGAAAACGCGCACGACGCGTTGTGGCAATCAAAGAAAGACCAAATAGCGAAACTCGTGTCGTGGCTTACATGCTATTTGATCTCAACGCGTTGTGGCAATGAAGAAACGCGTATGGAATACTATTTGATTACAACGCACACTACTTTCCGATATAGATCCTACTAGGCCTAGGCTGGAAACGTTTTGGTAGATGTCCTTAAGAAATATTTTTCATTTTATAAAATCACGGCATAACGTGTTTCTCATTATCAAATATATTATGTATATAATTATATAAATTAAAATGAAACGATATTTATTATTTATTGAGATTACTTTATATTTAAAAAAATCAATGTATTAAGTAATAAATCACTGAACACAAAATATTCACATTATTTGTAACGCTCAATGAGCGTTTTCGATCTTTGAGCGTAACATATATAAGCGATTTACCACTAACTGACATCACGAATGGTTACCATGGTATCCGTTTTTTTTTTTTGTAAAATTTACTTCCATCTATATATTTGGTATCAGCTTTGAACCTGTGCGAAGCCGGGGCGAGTCGCTAGTATATAAAAATATAAATACAAATATTACACACAGAATCAGGTGGGAATAGAACCCACAAACAGCGGAGCAGAAAGTAGGGCCGCTACAAACTACGCCAACGGGCTAGTCAAAGGTTTGACCAGTTCTTTTGGAATTATCCTCAATAATATCATACTTATTTAATTGACTCCTTCTATGTTCTCATTTTTTTACTTGTTTTTATTTATTTACTCTACTACACCACAATATGCAAATACAAAATAATAATAATACAGACAACTTAAGAATGTGTAGTACAAGAGGCGGTCTTAGGGCTAGTTAGCCATTTCTTCCGGATAACCCGAAATAGGATTGAGTATTATTTATTTGAAGATCGGGTAGGTGGTGTAGTTATATTACAGTAAACTTACATACAAATATCTACACATTAATACTAACAAGCAATGCATATATACATTTGAATAATATAATATAATAAACTAATAAATATAACAACAGTATCTCATAGCACTTACAATCAATTTCTCCATTAAAATTAATAAATAAAATAAATAAATAAATTTAATTGGAATCGCCCTCAGTATTAAGGTAATGCTGTTTAACTAATTTTTTGAACGTTGGGAGTGATTTGGCTTCTTTTTTATATAATGGTAAATTATTCCATAGCTTAATTGCCCGAATGGTGAAAGACTGACTGAAAAATTTTGTTTTATGAACAGGCAATTTTGACATTAGTCTCATCGAAGATCTTAGAGAAGAATGGTCCCCGACATATTCAAACTTATCTTTTAAATAAGACGGAGAGTTTGTTGACTTGTTTGACTCAAACAACGCACAGTACAGAAGAGATAAAGTATGCAGGTTTCGGCGAGAACGTATTGGAAGCCACTTGATCTTGGAACGCAATTCAGAAACATGGTGATATTTGCGATGGCAGAATATAAACCGTATAGCAAAGTTTTGAAGACTTGTTAGTGTAAAACGAACAAAAGTATGTAAAGTATGGTTTTAAAAAGTATCGTAGTATTAATTTATTTTTAGTCGGTTAAATTTTAGAAATTATTTTATTAGTGGTTGCCAGATGCAAAAAATGTCCCTCAACGCTTATTACCACTTTAAATAAAATTAAAGATTTAAATTATGTAAAAAAACATCCTAATATTTTCCAGATTCTGCTTTACGCGGCAAGTTTTAGGTCTTTGCCGATGAAATTGCCATTTCGTCGTACTGGCTATTTAAAAACTAAAAAAAAAAATCACTAAGTTTTAAAAATATAGAAGTATTTTTTTATAATCAGTTATTTGTTTAATGGTTAGCGTTCTGTTTACATCGCGTTTTGTACGTTTTTCGTCATCTTGGATATCGAGACGTGCCTTGCATTGCAACGATTCCTTCGTTGCATTGGATAACTTTTGGTGGGAAAAAATTCAATACCCGAGAGGCAATACCAAATAAAATGCCTTTGAAGAGTTTGTTGCCTCCCGCCCAGCAGATTTTTTCAAGAAAGGCATCAATAAGTTACCACTACGTTGGTAAAAATACATTGATTCCATGGGTTATAAATCTAAAAAAAGTGCGCTAACTTATTGCATCAAAAACGGTAATTTCATTGGTAAAGACCTATTATTCTGATTTTGCAAATAAAAAAAAATTCAGAAGTCGAGTTAAAAACAATAAAACAATGAAAAATATTCTATTTTTTCTGTATTTTTATTCAATTTTACATTCGATTATGTATTAATATTTAGTTCCTGTACAAGTAAGGACCCATGTAGTAAAAATAAATTATAAACAGTTCAGGAGGTCAATACCAATTTTTTTTCTATACAACTAGGACAGCAAATAATCGTACGACTCACATGATTGTAAACGATTACCCTAGCCTTATAGCCTGCAACAGCAACAGCATTGCAAGCGCGTTGCCTACCCTATCCCTACCGCTGCCTAGGCGCTCTGGTCTCCTTACTCACCATAGGAACACAACACTGCTTGAAAACAGCTGAAACATTTAGCTACGAT
Organism: Melitaea cinxia; assembly: GCF_905220565.1. Lineage (NCBI taxonomy): Eukaryota > Metazoa > Arthropoda > Insecta > Lepidoptera > Nymphalidae > Melitaea > Melitaea cinxia. Next base: position 6,953,271 of record NC_059418.1, on the reverse strand, counting down.
CTTCTCTAAGGTCGACCCCAGTCGGGCTGCTCCATATTTTCAGCAGGAAATTTCTTGCTGTGCCCTACCTCAGTTGAAGACCTCATTTTAAGACTGCCTAATGAATTAATTAAAAATCACTTTTCAATCGTTTCAGTCAAATCGTGTTCCTTTTTATTTAAACTTATACGAGTTGATTTTAAATAAGTATAAAACTATTAATTTTTTAATATTTATATTAATAGTGTGTGAGTAGTCTGTAGTCTGACATACAAAAATAAAACTTAAGCTAATAAGGAATTCTATACAATAAAAAAAAATCAATAATACTATGTTAGAGAGCTTCATAATTAATAAGAATTTTGCATTTTAAAGAAAATAAATTGCAATATTCCCATTTAACTGAAAACATGTAATTAAAAACTTAAAATTTTAAACTACTATTTCCAAATTATAATTTAAGTAACATGATTTCTTATTAAGCATAACCCAGTTTACATGACACCAAAAAAAAAAAAACACAAAAAAACAAAAAATCGCTCAAAAATAAAAAAGTTGCCATATAAATATTTTAAACTAAAAATAAACAGTCAAGTTTAGTAAAAAAAAAATAAACAATAATAACAAAATAAAAAATTTCCCTATTAAGAAAATTCTTAAAACTATGTTAAATACAAAAATAAAATTACGATTTAAAAAATAAAATCAATTAGTAAAATTCGATTTAATTTTTTTATATAATTAAGTAGGCATATCTGCGTTGTTACATTAAACAATTTTTCGTAACATATAAATTACCAATAGAAGTCATAAGAAAAAAGGTTGTCAATTTATCATGTGACGTTCAAATTTGGAAAAAATCACGAAATTTTACAAGGAGGGGGGAGTCTACCGTCTTGGCACTATTGGAACACATTATACCAAAGTAATGAATGAACAGATATTAGGGGTGTTAAAAAGTTACTAAAACACATCACGTGAGTAAAGGACGACCCTAAGGTTAAATAGGAATCAACTATACGTACATTTTCGCAATAAGCTTAAACAATTATAGTAATAATACTTTGATAGTTTTTAGTTAACATTATTAAGGCATTTTAATATAATATTTATATATTTATACAATTGACTTAAAAAGCGTACTGTCCATATTATTTACCTTTTTTATAGCACGACTGTTCAAAAAACTGGTAGCTAATAAAGCGTTATCCGACAGATAAAAGTATATGATTAGTTTTATTTTTCACCATTAACGTTTATCTGTCAAATATATTTTCACATGCGAATACAAGTAATAGATAGAAGATACTTATCAGTAAATAGCTTGTTTTCTAGCTACTGTTTATCAGCAACTTATATAACAGATAATTTTCGATGAAATAGACACTTAATGTGTAAATAGTTTGTTTTTGGTTTTTTCAAAATAGTTAATAATATGTTTATATTTGATATCACCCGATTAGGCATAACGAGACTAATGACAATACCTGCAACGAAATACCTACGCACGCGTCAACGTCTTATTGTGAACAGGGGTCGCAAAATGGCGCTCACGTCGAATCATCGAGCGGGAACGAATTAACGAATCGATCGTCGTGCCCTTGGTCGTGCCTAAGTGGTGCGTACAGATGAAAAAAAAAGTTACAGGCTCTTAGACTTTAGGATACTAAACTCAGTACTCATTAATTTTTACTTTATTTTTTCAAACAGTCGTGTTTCTTTTTATTTTATTTAAATTGATACGAGTCGATTTTAAATAAGTATAAAATTTTCATCTTCTTTTGTATACATGTTTCCAAATATTTCGGAATAGACTGCAGTATTTCAAAGCATAAAAATAATCAAAGCTTACAATTAAGTATAAAATATATGATTATTATCCTAAAAATAAGTATACGTTATATTATATTGTGCTAAGATGTTAATTATTTAAAATTATTACTATAAAATTAAAACCAAGATGGCGTAAAGATACATTGTTAAAAATGGAGTGTAATGAAATATTTTAATAATTTAAGTAATGTTTTAGGTGTCTTCTAAATAGTTTGATGAATTAACATGAAAAATTTATTTAAATTTGACAGTTTGATACGCGTTTAATAATTCGTATTAAGATGTCAAATTTCCCGCGCTTTTTTCATTTCGACGATTTATTACACATACTTTGTATTTTTATTCTATAAACAGTCAAAAAAATTATAAAGTTGATATGAAAAAATACTATTAAAAAATAAAATACGGTAACAAGGAAATAATTTAATTTTACGCTTTATTTTTATCCTTTGACTTTTCTTCGCGTTTTCTTCTCCTATATATAAACGGTACAAAACCCCACAAACTCGCGCCGAACATTAAAATAAAACCAAGAGTAACAAATAATGATTTATACGATTTAGTATATTCGAACCAGGCACCACATATCGGGGGCCCGATTAATTGCAAGATACCATTCACAAATAGACTTATGCCATATGAGGACATCAAGCGTTCCGTCCCTAGCATTTCCGTCATAACTAGTGCTGTGACACCCACGTTAATACCGGATGCTATACCGAAAACACAACAAAAACCACTGATCGCTGAGTACGACGACACTAACGGTATCATAGATAGACTTATCCCGGATAAAAGTAAGCCGGTTATAAAAAAATATCTCTTGGGTGTCGCTACTACATCGGATAGTGCTGACCCACCAATCCTACCGACCAAATCTAACGCTGAAATTATCGATAACAAATACGCCCCTAGAGACTTATCGAAACCTAATTCTTGGGCATAGGACGGCACTAGTATTATAAAATTTGTATACGATATGGCACACGTACAGTTTGATATTAATATGACAAGATAAATTGGATCTTTTAACAGTTGAATGTCGAAATATTTGCTAGGTTCTTTTTTGGTATCCTCCCTTTTACAGCAGCAGCAATAAGTTAAGGGCGCCAAGCTGTCCGTTATAGATTTTAGACTAAATTGAGAAGCAAATTCGCTGGGTTTCTCAAAGGCAGACAACGTGGAACCGTGGAAGGGTGTCGACATGTACTGAAAGCTGGACGTTGAAGGGCTACGTTTAGGAGTTTTTGGTACCACGAGTTTCCTTCCAAACGCATCCGTAGAATTGACACGACTGGACTTCCCTTCCGGAACGGATTCGAGCAAAGACGGATTGCTGGGCAGGTGATTGGAGATCTTGCTGGAAATGTGTTGGAGGCCATGCTTTGATGGACCTGAGGCGGAGATTTTTCTAGTTCTTTCGACGTGGGAAACTTGCGCCGCGCTAGCCGATCTAATAAAATCTCTGCTCGGCGAGAATCTTTCGTCCAAGGTGGCGTTGGATCGTTTAAAGATGGGCGGAGAGCCGTTGTGGTACTTTTCCATAAAACTATTCTCTTCGGGAGTAAGGATGACCCTTGGATGTGTTTCGCGTAGCGTTTCCTCTAGTTCATTTGGATCTTCTTCTGCAAATGGTTCTAGCTGAAAAACATAATTAAACAGAAATTTTAATATACTGTAAAAGGCATATTAGAAAAATCCATAAACTTAAACAAAAACAGCGTTATTTAGCGTAACTCTTAATTACAAGCTTTTATTTTAACTTTGAAATTAACAATTCACACATTTAAATTCAATTTATTACATATAAAAGAAATTTGTGTTTCAGTTCCGACACGCGACTGGAGTTTACTCCTTGAAAACGATTACCGGGATATTTAAATATATATTTATCTCTTTCTCACAAGACACGTTGCGTGATAAAACGTCTCTCTATCTCTCTCTCTCTCTCGTCAGGTCTCAGCGTCACTGTTTCACATCGCAAACATACAAATGGCCTTTTATCGTTTCTTAAAGAGTAAACTCCATTTAAAGTCTGATCGTCTTCGATTATCTAAGTAACAACTAGTGGACTAGTAACAGATTTTTTCTGCTTTAGCTTGCTTATGGCTAGTCTTTTATTGAACACTAGCTGTGCCCACAACTTCGTCCGCGTATAGTGACTTTGGACAGCATTTTTTGGATATATCATTTGGTTAATTTTGGATTTTTTATTTATAAACCGATTGACATGAAACAAACTAAATGTTAAGCGAAGCTTACCACGATATATCAGTGAAAACCACATCTAAATCAGATAAGCCATTTCTGAGATTAGCGTGCACAAACGCACAGACAAACAGATAAAAACATTTTTATTATTTGTATATTTAGTAGTAAAATAGTAAACGAAGCGATATCACTTCTTTCGCTATGATGACATACAAAACCAAGATTTATTTTTGAACTGAAGTTATTTAGAATCATTGTGATTTGAAATTAGATGAAACGAAAATGTGTGTGAGCATGAAATGGAATACATTCCACGTTATTTTATATTATCGGTGAAAAAATCTCTCTTATGATACTTTTTAGACACTTCTGCCGTGTTAATTGCGCACATACACTTTTTTTAATATTACTTTAACAAAACATAACTTTTTAACAGGACAAAAAATTTATTTATTAACAAAGAACTGGGATAACTAAGGTCGGTAATAAGTAATTGAATATATATTTTTTTTACTTAAATTGACAGATATAGAAAAAATCTTATAATGCCTTAGAGTAACGTTATTACTATTATTAATCACTTTTCTCAAAACACTTTGTTAAGTGGAAAACTATTGGTGTTCTAATGGTTCAATTGAAACGGTAGAAATTCCTTCCCCGGACTTTTACAAGTTTTTTTACCGTTACATACTGAGCTTTTAACCGATTTGTAAAAAAAAAGGGGGGGGGGTACTCAGCTCGACTGTATTTTTGAAGTAAAGCTTCTTTACGCACGCTTGGCTTGGGGGGTAAGCTGGTGAGTGCGTGACGAGAGCGTTACGAAAAGGTGATCGGGTGAGGCGAACAGAGCAAGAGAGAGGTGCGAGCACACATTGTCTTTCCCTCTTTCTCTCATAGCCAGTTAACGTTTTGTGTATCTAAGACAGTGCAGACCTATTGTACAGAAGTTTCACTTCAGTCGTGTGGTCTGAATAACACTCGTTTGTGTTACCTATTTATGTGTGTTACCTTACAACTTTGTATTGGGTGTAACGACTTTAATTATTCTTTTTGTAGTCTAAATATGGGTGATTGTCTACGACACTTCTAAGCATTTACTATGAGCAGGCAAATGCAAACGCCGCAAACCTGGAGCAGAAAGCTGAGAACGGCTCCAATTGGTTAGTTACAAAAATAATACAATAAAAAATATAGGTAGAAAATTAAACAAAATTTTATTAAAAATACATTTATTTTATTTACACAATTAATTTGTTTATAATCACTAAAAATTTCTAAAAAATATTAGGTAACATCGAATTTTGTGGAATCGATTTAAACTTGGCATTTATTTTTTATTTCTACACACACACCTCTAAAAAAAACATGAAAAAATAATAAAAAAAATTATCGAAACGCACCTTTTCGACGAAATAAAAAAAAAACATCATTACAATAAAATAAAAAATAAAAACTCGCAACGTTTCCTACGCTACGTACGTTGAGATGTAATGTTACGGACTGGGCAATAAATAGGAAGGTCCTAAAAATATATAAATTATGATATTAATTGTAATAAGTAATTATAATAAATCTTGTAATTATTCGTACATAAATACAATTAATTTCGTTTAAAAAATGGTCATTTTACTATCCATGCAATGCAAATTGTAAAAATGTAAATACAGTCATATTATAAAATGGTATGACGTATATGCGGTTTCATTTAATACCCCTCGCTTGTATCCACTTTCATTTAACTACTTAGACATATGAAATATAATTTTATGTATAAAAAATTCATATAGAGTAAACACAAATTTGACTGGACTTCGTACACATACTGTACATAATCTTCATTATGTGCGTGCATTGCATTTGATTTTAAAACTTTTATTTATCTAAATAATTATTTAAAAAAGTAATCATTATTATAATAAATTTAAATATAGAGAGTAAATAACGGCAATGTTATATAAAATCGTTTGGTTTAATTTTCATTAATTAAGTAGTACTATCGATGTCTTTATTTTTATTAATTAAAAAAAATGAGCCAGTATGAGCCAACTCGTAACTTTAAATCCGTGTACTGTCACAGACATATGGTGATATGAGATAAAATTATAATCGCTGCATAGCTACATCTACTTCTATAACCCGCTTGTACATCGATTGCGTGGAAGTGTTCTTTATATCAAACTACAGTCACGAACAATTTCAGATGCATATTGCGTGTTTTATTTACGCGAAATCTACCTTTTGTTCAAACTGCTGCTTCTATGATATTGAATGCTTCAGCCTGCAATATCCCACAACGGGCATAGGCCTTTTTCCACATATAGGAGAAGGATCAGAGCTTAATCCACCTTGCTGCTCCAATGCGGGTTGGCGGATAATAATAATAATAATGTATTCTTTATTGTACATCAAAATATAAACAAACAGTAGTAATTACAAAAAAAAAAGATGTACAACGGCGAACTTATCGCTGAAGAGCGATTTCTTCCAGATAACCTTTGGGCACAGAATATGATATAGTAGTGACGGATAGGAAGTGTACAATATCCTTAAGGATGAATAAAAATAGTGTATGATAGATTCATTAATGTATACAAATACACATATAAGTACAAATATCCATACATAAATAATCAAAATAGTATTAATATACGTGTATAAATGTAAAATATATATTGATAATATAAAATATGCATGTTAAAATTCTGAATATTATTATATGTTAAGGGACATATAGTACTTCTTTAGACGTTGCTTAAAACAGGCTGGAGTAGAAGAAAGCGGAAGAAAATTCCAAAGGTGGACAGCTTTAGCAGTGAAAGAATTAGAATAGAAGGAGGATATATGGGAAGGAACTTTTAAAAGTAAATTGGAATCAGATCTAAGGGAACGTTCATGGGAATTGCAAAGATACGTGAACCGTCCTTTAAGATATTGAGGGGCATCAGGATTGAAAAGTACACAGTAAAGTAGGGAAAGTACATGAGTATTCCTGCGAAAACGAATCGGGAGCCACTTGAGTTTCTTGCGGAAATCGGAGACGTGGTCGTATTTGCGAAGCCCAAATACGAATCTTATACAAAGATTCTGGAGTCGCTCAAGCTTATTCAGTTGCTCCTCTGTAAGATCTAAGAAACATGCATCTGCATAGTCAAGAATCGGCAAAAGGAGTGATTGGATATAATATATATATATTAATGTCTATGACATTTTATGTGTTTCATATAGCCTAGAAATGGCAAAAAATGCAGGATATGTATGTTGTTTACTTTCATGATCTTCGTTTGTATTAATTCCGTGTCATTTATATATTTATGTCTTTGTAAAAAATCACAGGTAAGAAGTACAATTACTAATAAAGACAACGCTAGTACTACTATAGTAACACGTCAAAATTGATCTAGATTGGTATGTCATAAACCTATATAAAGATATGTAAAAATTTGCGCTATAATTTTGTTAAAAACTAAATTCTATTTCATTCACGGCGGGCTGCAGAAACGAGTCATATTAATTTGGCGTCTCCTAAAGTATGCTTTTGTACTAATATCATACCTAAATAAAATAAAAAACAATTCAAAGAAGTTTTGATATTACTATTTAAATTTAAACTTCAGTCAAATCAGCTTGCTAAGAAGATTTTTAATATAATATAAAAAAAGATTATCAACATGATTATATGATATAAAATTGTGACCTACCTAAGTCTGTAGATGGGGGAAAAATAAATTTTAGGAGTCTATATGAGAGCCATTGAAGTCAAAACAATATTTTGAAGTTTACTCCTTAACAATCGTATGCATTTCATACCACATGCAAAGGCTCGAAAAAATATGGGGGATTAAAATCATGCGAGACAGTAACGCTGAGCAGTGACGCTGAAATCTGAAGCGAGGATGACATTTAACCGCGCAACGTTTCTTGCAAAAAAAGAGATGAGCACATTTTTAAATATCACGGTGATCGTTATAAGGAGTAAACTCCCGTCGCGTTTTAATTGTATCATTTGCTGTTACCAAAAAACTCAAAATAAAAAACTGAACTATACAGTTCATTTTGATACATTTAAAAGTGGAGTTATTACTCTTAAAGTGTAAGCCCCGCAAAAAAATTCTGGACAACAGCTTATATAGAATATATATTCGATTAAAATATATATATAGGACGGAAAATTACCTATGTATAGAGCATAACTGATGATTAAAATTATAGACAAAAGATTTAACAATCACGCTTTTTTGACTGAAATTATAAAATCGATCCATTGATTATATTATAAAATATTTTATATATTGATATGTATTTAAGGGTCCTTTTAAGTTGTTTTCATTAAAACTCGTAACATTATAACGCATTAACTAACCTAACGTTTAGTAAGTAAAAAGGAATCTAAATAACTGTCCAATCTTACAGTTAACAATTTTTCTATCATAAATTATTACTTGTGCTATTTTAAATTTTCAAACCCTGTCCACCATTTTGTAATTTCTGTTTCTTACGTCTATTTATGATTGGCATCAGGAGCCAAAGTGATGCGCCAAAAATAAATATAATACCAAAGGTAATAAACATTTTTGTAAAATTTTTGTCGTGTTCGTACCAAAGACCGCACACAGGTGGCCCGACTAGTTGTAGACAGCCGTTCACGAACAAACTTATACCGTATGTCGACATCAATCGATCGACACCTAGAATCTCCGCCATTACCAGTGTCGTGACACTATTATTGACACCGGAAGCCAAACCAAAAAACGAACACATAACGCTAATCGCCATATACGATTCTAAAAATGGAATAATAACTAAACTTATTCCAGAAAATAACAAACCCCCGACGAAGAAATACGGCTTCGGCATGAAATTTAAATCGCAGAGCGCTGATCCCCCAATACGTCCTACCAGGTCGAGAGCTGAGACGGTACTTAGTAAATATGCGCCTCTCGCTTTATCGAAGCCGATATTCTGCGCGTGCGAGGGTAACAGAATGATAAAATTGGTACACGATATAGCAACCGTACTGCTCGATATCAAAATGACCAAATACGTCGGATCAGCAAGAAGAGTTATGTCGAAAAATTTATTCTTCTCCTTCTTCTCCTTCTGCTTGCAACAGAAACAGCAATACGCTACATCTGCTACGCTTTCTGTGATCGATTTCAATGAAAATTGAGACGCGAATTCGTTCGGCCTTTCAAATGCGGATAGGGTCGAACCGTGAAAATGGGTTGAAACATATGCAAAGCTGGATGTTGATACATTTCGCTTGACTTGACTCAGACGTCTTCCAAATGTCTCCTGTGATCCTAGTCTTCTCCCATCTGGTAAACCATCGAGCCCAATTGACACTGAACTGAGATTGTTCTTAGTAATTGGTCTCGTATAGGATAGCTTACGCTTAGAAACATTATGTCGTAAGTTCTGCGTCGAGTTCATACAATTTTGGCTGTTATATATTTGGGCTTGTGATAAATTTCGATTCGAATTCTCATTGCTCAGTCCATCCGGTATTCCGTTCGGTTTTTCCGATATTGTCGTCATATCGTACGTCTCTATCGGTTCCTCTTCTTCGAACAAAATATCCTGAAAAAGAATTACTTTTTACAAAACAGACATAGTAGGTACTAGTTAGGACATCTACAGCACGTTATTTTAGCAAGGTTTTAGAGAATGCTGCCTAAAAGCCTATCTACATTATAATTATAAAGATTTTGAGCCATGTAATGATCGAGTTCGATGATAAGTGATTAATCTAAGCAACACCAGATTCACTATCTAACTTTGCTATATAGTAGAAACACACTGGTAACTTCAATTTTTTTACCGCTATGGTGACAAACAAGCGTCTAAACTTCGGAACGCTTCTTCCGCTACCCCTGCGCGTATTTATATATAATACCTACTCTTCCGTAATTTTTAGCGATCCCATACCATACCACTACTTGAATTTTCGATAGGCCATAAAAGATGTCAAAATGAAACTTGCTAAAATAACGTCGAATTAATTTTCTATATACAAAACAAAAAATACACAAATATAATAATACTACAATGATCTACGTATTAGTAATTCTAAGTTGTTATTAGCGAATTCTAAATCTTAAAAAAATATATAAGCAATTTCGTTCTAAAACCAACTGTTTTTTTTTATAATTAAGATATGAAAAATAATGTCAATAATTTATTTATAATATTAAATAGATAGTAAAAAAAGCCGTCAAACATTTAGTTAATGGGAAAAATTACAAATTATTATTGTAATATATTTATTATTATTTTTCTAATTACTAATTATAAATCAATACAAATATAAGCCTGTATAATACAACCCCTAAGCCCCGCTATATAAAAAGCAGCACAAAAAAACTAAAATCATACAAAAAGCTACATTACTCGTAAAAAAAACACAACATTAAAATAATCACTTTCGTAATATTAAAAAAAAAAATTATAATGAATAACTAAAAAATAAAATTAATAAGTGTGTATTTTTTATAAAATGATACAATTATAATTAAAATATAAAGGAAAGTGATTATTGATATGAGTGACATAGACATACGTACATATATGAGGAAAACATAGCATGTTGAAGTTTGAAATTAACGACTCATAGTTTGGCTTGCATTAACAAAAGAAACATTTATATGTTGCGTCAATAAATTGAATTGAAATTTCGAGTCCCGTCAAATGGGGGGTAGATGGGTGAAATTAGATGTACATATAAGAGTAGGGAGGGGTAAAATCATGTGCGCAATTTTTCAAAAAGTTTTTAGTACCGGCCTTGAAACGGTTGAGGCAGTTTCTATAATCAAAAATGCCAACGAACCGCTTAGTTACGAACGTGTCGTGTATTTTGGATATAGAAAGTAAAAAAATATGTTTTTCTTTTTAAACGTCATGGTAAATGTTAAACATATGATATGGTACGTAATTTTTTATCAATCGTTGAGTAAATAGAATCAATATGCTCAGGATGAGACATATTACGAATAATAAATAAGTGTTAGAATTTCGACAAAGATGTTGATTGAAAGATGAACTTTAACTTTCGAACCAATACAGAAAAAAGGTGCATGTGTGTGTGTGTGTACTTATGTACGTACGTAAAATGTTATACTTTATTGGCTAGCTAACTTCACGTTGCTGACTTCTTCTTCGTTGACTAGATAGCTTCAGGGTGTCGGCTTTATGCGAAGGTGTGCGCACGTATCGTAAAAATTTACTCTCATCATTTTTTCCTTACGCGCCAAAAGAAGTATAACTTAAAAGTTTTTTTTTTATTGAAAAAAAAAATCTTTTTAAAAAAGATTTCCTGAAACTATGATTTCGCGAATACTTCACTTGAAGGTACAGACTATTCGCGTTAAGAAAATTGTTACTCTATCCTAGTGATCTGTGATTGTATTCTATACTTTAAAGGTCAGCAACATCATTTTGACACTAAAGACAGTATATTTATAATTCACAGTTGTAGGCTTGCAACAGCGTTAATACACTAGGAACTCAGAATAACCAATAAACGTACTAAAATTTCTGCTTTATGTCTTAATATAACTAAAAACGTTGTGTTATTCAGTGTGTATATACAGTGGATACAAGCGAGAGGGAATAAAATAAACCACATACATTACATACCATTTATAAGATATATACCAGACATCAGTCACATAGAAGAAGTAATTTAAGTTCAGTTGTAAAACTATTTGACTGATAATTGTTACGTATCTCATAAGTGATATTTAGTACGCTTCAGCCGGCAATATCCCACTGCTGGGCATAGGGGGCTGGCTTCCCCATGTAGGAGAAGGATCAGAGCTTAATCCACCTTGCTGCTCCAATGCGAGTTGGCGGATAGCAGTGTATTTAGTGTATATCGTTTATTCTAATGCTTTTCACTTGTATCCATCCTATATTAGTATAAGTGACTGCAGTACATTGTTAGTAAAGAGTTAGAGATTTACAACAAATGATTAAAGTTTTATAAAAAAAGAATTTTGTGTAGAAAGCAAAATGGGAATTATTTTAACGACGAGATTAAGAAATTTAAAATAATATACAGATATAATAGAATATTTTATGTTTAATTTACTGGTTATCTGTCAGATTTATTTATTTGAAGCATTTTAATCTAAAATTAGTAGTTTACCAGTTTAGGTGAAACTTGCCCTAAAGGTTTGTTTCACCTCCTGCTGATAAAACCTACCAGTACCTTATCAGCCGTGAAACAGACAAAGATATTAAATTTTAAAAGTATTCGTTAAAATAATTCCCTGTGTGAAAAGCACGATTAGTTGCAACATCAAAAACAGTATGTATGCAAGAAGTAGCTTACTTGGTTCACCTGATACCTTGATTCAATGAGATGTTGTTCGCTTGGGATCATTTATAAAAAACACACACTTTCCGCAAACCATTTGTCCGATTTATAAAAGTTCAAAAGCTTGTGAAAGATATACGAATTTAATTTTAATACTCAGTTGAAACAAAAAATAAATATAAATGAATTTGAAATAAATAAAGTGCACTAATGAACCAGCCCGCAACTTTACCCCAATAATGAGCCAGCTCGTATCCGTACACCAAAAATGAACCGACTCGTAACTCAACGCCATAACTCACCTGAGGACCGTCTTCATCTTCCTCCACATCTTTATACTTCTTGACCATGTGTTCCTCAACGGGTTGGAATAACAGCGCAGCGGCCCACACATTAAGCATTATTCCACCGAGGATCAGAACAGCGCCCCTGTTGAAACAAATGTGAAATTCAATGTCATTTCAAAAAGTATTTAATATCTAAAGCATATTATTCGGTTAAAGATTAATGATTAAAATTTGTGGATTCAGTGGTACCGGTATTTTATGCAAGACTTGAATAAAATAATGATATAGTGTTTGTCGATTCTTCTTTCCAAATCTACATACCGAACCTGTGATAGCTCTATATCGCTTCAGCCTGTAATATTCCACAACTGGGTATAGGCCTCTTTCCCCATGTAGGAGAAGGATCAGAGCTTAATCCACCACGCTGCTCCAATGCGGGTTTGGCGGATATATTCCCTACTACGAGTAACGATCGCTATCAGGTGTACATGATAACAACCGGGACCGACGGCTTAACTTATACTTGTAGCTCTATAAGCCTAATTAATTCACCAAACTATTCTCAGCGAATATAGCCACCCCTCTCTTCCCGTGGGTGTCGTAAGAGGCGACTAAGGGATAACACAGTTCCACTACCACCTTGGAACTTCTAAAGCCGACCGATGGCGGGATAACCATCCGAGCGTGGTAACTATGGGCAACACACATGAGTTCGCACCGTTTATGGCGCGAACTTGCGGAGGCCTATGTCCAGCGGTGGACTGCGATATGGTGAAGTGATGATGAGTGATGACGAAACAATTATAATTTATAAAGATAATTAAATTAGTTTAGATCATTAGGTCCTAATATAGTTTTTTTTTTTAGTGACATTTCCTTAGAATCGTGATTTGAAACTCGATGAAACGAAAATGCATCACGATAAAGAAGCAAGAGAAAGAGATGAACAGCCTCAACCTTACATAATATCACAAATATAAACTTTCAAGTAGTGTGTTGTTTTCCTGTTGTGTAAAGTAGGGGGGGAGGCCCTTGGACAGGGGCGAGGATAGGGTCGGCAACGCGCTTGCGATGCTTCTGATGTTATAGAAGTCCATAGGCAACAGTAACCGCTTCCCATCGGGCGAACTCTAGTGGTATAAAAAGATACTTACTTGTATCCATATGTCTCCAGTAAATATCTCAAAACGGGCGGTAATATGATACTTCCAAACGCGGAACCAGACATACAGATCCCGTTCGCCAATCCTCTTAACCGGACAAAGTATGATGTCACTATGTATACCGTTGGCGGGAACGCTAATCCGGCGCCAGCGCCTACCATCGCACCGAAACTTTAAAAAAAAATTGTAAAAAATTGAAGAAAAAAAAATTCAACCTGGGAAAGAGAACAAAGGAGGTTTAGCATATTAGCGTATAGTATATAAAAATTCTTATTCTGAACTAGACTGACTTCGTCCGCGTAGAAAAGTTATTGTTCAGTTCGGAGTTATAAAATAAATAAATTTCTAATATAAAAGTGGCCTAAGTTACTTCTTATTACATCAGCTATCTGCCAGAGAAAGTCCCGTCAAAATCGGTCCAGTCGTTTCAGAGATTAGCCGGACCAAACAGACAGGCAAAAATCGTAAGAATATTATTTTGGTACATGTAGCATGTATACAAGCAACTGAATGCCTGTGTTGCCTAGGGCCTATAAGGCTATAGTAACCGCTTACCATCGAAGGAATCGAATGCTTGTTCGCCACAGTGGTATATATCAGAGCGATTTAATAAAGCCTATAAAATACTCACCTAAAGTACAAGTAACCTATGGAAAACGCCCAGCTACTGAATATCATTCCGAAGGCCGCGAAACAACCGCCTATCAACGTCACCGTCCGATACGACCACTTGACTGAGAGAATTGAAGATATCGGACCTGCGGGGTTTTTTTTTAAATGAAAATTACAAAAAAAAGAGTGTGCATGTCAGATCCTACACACGGCTGGAGTTTACTCCTTCTGACCGACTGTCTAATAATGTCAACTGAGGTAGGGCACAGCAGGAATTTCCTGCTCAAAATATGGTGCAGCCCGACTGGGGTAGTACCTCCACCTTACAGAAGATCACAGCTAAATAATACTGTTTTCAAGCAGTATTGTGTTCCTGTTGGTGAGTAAGGTGACCAGAGCTCCTGGGAGGATTGGGGATAGGGTCGGTAACGCGCTTGCGATGCTTATGGTGTTGCAGGCGTCTATAAGCTACGGTAATCTCTTACCATCAGGTGAGCCGTACGCTTGTTTGCCGACCTAGTGACATAAAAAGAAAAAAAAAGGCACAAAAAAGGCTTACAATATCAAATGGTAAATAAACGGTAAGAAACGTAACGAGGTCATTCGTTCAGTAGATTTAACTTCCCATATTTTTTTCATACCTGGCTGGGGCCTTATATGAAAATCGATTCTGAAGGAGTGAACTCCAAAATACTTCATTCAATTGTGCCAGTGTCATCACTCACTATTCCCATTATTTGTGGTTTGACTTACTAACTCCGAGCAATTCCAATATATAACCACATAATTATACTACATAAGAAATATACACGGTCATCAACCCGCCTGCCCAGCGTGGTGACTATGGGCAACACACATGGGTTCACGCCATTTTTGGGGCGAACTTGTGGAGGCCTATGTCCAACCGTGGACTGCGATAGGCTGAAATGATGATGGTGAAGAAATATACAAAACATCAGTCAAATACTTCTATTTGTAATCAGTAGTTTAATGATCAGATAGTTTTATTTTTTATACAACTATGTCGGCAAACAAGTGTACAACTGATAGTAAGCGATTACTGTTGCTAATAGACGCTTGCAATACCAAAAGCATCGCAAGTGTGTTGCCGACCCTCCCCCCAATCTCAAGAGCTTTGGTCATCTTACTCACCACAAGAAACACAACACTGCTTGAAAGCAGTATTATTTAGCCGTGATCGTCTCGTTAGAATAATAGTAGCAACATGAAACATTTTATTACTAATCTCGTTTTAAAGGGTGGCAACACTGTTTTTTTTTTTGTCTGTATCTGTGTGTCTATAGCGGAACTAACTCTCTGTGATTTGTGGTCTGTCAGTTAAAATAAAAACGGCAATTAATTTAGAAATACAGTTTCTTTTATTTAATAACTACACGTCTGTAAGGTCGAGGTACTACCCCGGTCGGACTGCTCCATATTTTAAAAAGATAATTGATTGAGTGAATTCAGAGGAAGGTGTATAATTATAATATAGTAGAGGAACACTGGTAGTATTAGAGGTATCTGATGTGATGTCGTATATAACACATTGTTTTTGCGCATATATATTATATTTATTTAATTTTATATTTAGTATCAGTATTGCACCCATGCGAAGCCTGGGCGGGTCGCTAGTATATTTATTTATTTATTTATTTATTAGGATTACCAACAGAAATTACAACAATAATAACAAAAGAATTATTTTACACAATTGATCAAAAGAAGTTTAATTGTATTTCTTTTTAAAGGTAATCACAACATGCAATAATCAAATAGCAAATATGAAATAAAAATATACATAAAAAAAAAAACAGCAAAAATTAGATTTAATTATTGAATTAGATCAGATTTAATTATTGAATTAGATTAGATTTAATACTGAATTAGATAAATTGATATAGATTTTTAAAAAGAAATATAATTATTTGACAATTTTATATATAAAAAGCTTCTCAAATACACGTCAATAACTGTATGAAAGTAACAAATTGGAATCAAAATAATATCAACAACTAAATTACTCTAGTAAACAATTAGCAATGAAGAAACTGATCAATCTAAATCTAAAGACGTGCAAGCCATCAAAAGTAATGTCAAGGCCAGAAATCTTTGACGACAGATCGTTACAAGTACGTGCTAGTCGAGCCAAAGGGGAATACTTGCCCAAATTGGATTTATAGAGGGATACATTTATCAAGGCGTGCGGTTCCCTGGGTAATCTGGATGGTATATTATAATTAAATAATTGAAGTATTGGTGGACAATCAATGCTGTTATTGAGTATTTTGTGCAGAAACATCATGTCTGAAATAATTCTTCGTGATTTCAGTGACAACATATTATATTGTATCAATCTACCCCCATATGAACTACTACTATGACTGCCGTTCGAGCGGTACGCGAGATGACGTAGCAGTCTCTTTTGTATTCTTTCAATTCGAATCGAATGGATTTTGTAGTGAGGACTCCAAATTTGACTGCAGTATTCTAGCTTACTTCTGACCAGACTATTGTAAAGCTTAATTGTTGTAGCTGGTTGCCTGAACTCTTTGGAATTCCTCAATACAAAACCCAGTGATTTTGTAGCTGAGGTAACTATGCTATCGATATGTTCGGTAAATTTTAATTTGCTGTCTAGTATGACACCCAAATCACGCACCGATCGAACCGCAGCCAGTTTTTCAGTATCAATATAGTATTGACTCTGAACAAAGTTATGTTTCCTGGTGAACCTGATGAGGTGACATTTTTTGGCATTGAGAAACATTTGGTTGTTATTACACCACTGGGAAAGACGGTTGAGATCTTGTTGCAACAGTTCAACGTCAGAGATGTTTCTGATGGTTTTAACCAATTTGAGATCATCAGCAAACAGATACACGTTCGAGTGTTGAAATATCGAGGCAATGTCGTTTATGTAGATGTTAAAAAATACTGGCCCCAAAGTAGAGCCTTGTGGTACACCGGAATAGGCAATATAAGACTGTGAAACGTATCCGTCTATCACAACAGTCGAAGATCTCCGCTGAAGGTAAGATGCACACCAGTTCAGCAAATTCTCTCCTACACCAAATGTTCTCAGCTTATTAACAAGTAATGCGTGATTTACCCTGTCAAAGGCCTTGGAGAAGTCTGTGTATATAGCATCAACTTGCAATTTATTATCAATATTCTCAATAAGGTTGGTTACGTACAAGAATAAATTTGTGACTGTAGATCTACCAGATATAAAACCATGCTGGTGCCAACCAATGTGCCGTACCAAGTCCTTGAAAAATGATTTATAGACCAATCTCTCGAAGACCTTTGACACAGTAGATAAAATCGATATAGGTCTATAATTAATAACATGAGCAGCGTTTTCACCTTTAAATACTGGTACAATCCGCGCCTCCTTCCACTTTTCAGGGAAAATACCCGTCCTCAAGGATGTGTTAAATATGAGAGTCAGAGGGGCAGTTAGTGAGCTTGCACATATATATATCAGTACAGGTGGAATTCCGTCAGGGCCAGGACTTTTAGTTTTGTCTAACCGCAATAGCTCACTCTCAATGTCTTGGCTAGAGAAATAAGTACTGCCTACAAAGTTTGGGGGTACTGTCTGTGGAAATAAGTTGTAATTGATATTTTCCCTAACAAAAACTGACGAAAAATGATCGGCAAACAAATCACAAATATCTTGCCTATTACTAGCCTCACGATCATTCAGAGACATTCTATTAGGATAGTTTGACACCTTACGACGCATGTTTTTTATATGTGTCCAGAAATACTTCGGATTATTGCCAATAGCTTCTTCGATATTTAGGATATAACGGTAATAACATTGTTTCATAAGTTTGTAGCAATCCCTCCGTAAGTAAGCGAATTCGATTCTATCCAATGGGTTATTATATAGTTTTATTCTATTATGACATTTGTACTTTTGTTTAATAAGTTTAATCAAACCAGGTGTAAACCAAACAGGATAACGGTTTGACGACCTGCACGATCTGGGTACGAATTTATCAATTCCTACTTGCAAGATTTCGTAGAACTTAGTTACCATTTCATTTACATTATTAATTGTACCCAAGGATTGTAACCAGTCAATGCCATTCAGATACGCTATAATTGAATCATAATTAGCTTTTTTAAAATTGAGACAATATTTATTATTAGTTGGGGCGATGAAACCTGAAGGCTTAATTTTAAACTCGAATTCTAGTGGTGGATGAAAATTATCTACTTTACGTAATGGAAATTGACTTTCAACTACACTAATTTTTGTATTAGACAAGATTAAATCCAAAATTCTTCCCCTCGTATTTTTACAAATATTATATTGGTTTAAATCATGCAAAGCAAAAAAGTCTATCAAACTACTTTTAAGAAGACAGTTCGCGTAATTACTTGGGGAGGCATAATGGCCGGAAACATCGGGGTAGACTGTCCATGTGATTGTACTCATGTTGAAGTCACCAAGCAACAAAATAGGGTCCCTAGCAGTGCCGAGATTATTATTATGTATGGTTGAGGTAGCATTATTAATGAATGTATCCAGAATGTCACGATTAACTGGTGGAGGGATATACACAGCGCACACATGCAAATGTTTAGTGACGTTACCAATGTTATATTCCACTGTTACAAATAACCAAATAAGTCTTCACAAGTACTTTCCCAACCGATTTGCCTACGTGATTTTAAGCCAAAACTTTTTACTGCTATCAAAACCCCACCACCCATTTTCTTATGACTAGAGAGTGGAGATGTTTCGCGATCACGTCTATATACGTAATATCTGTCGTCAAAGATCTCAGCATCGTACACACCATTGTTAAGCCAAGTTTCCGTCAAAACAATTACATCATAGTCTGAGTTAAGGACTTGGTTTCTTACATCAATAAGGTGGGAACGAAGTCCGCGGACATTTTGATAATAAAATTTTATCGAATCGAATTTAACAAAACATATTTCACCAACACTTGTTAAACAATAATAATAAGGAGTGACCTAAGATAAATTAGAAAGTGATTCGGAGTTTTTAATAAGTATATATTCAGACGATTTACACTTCCGCATAAAGACGCGACCGTTCTTGATCCAAACAAATTCGTATTTCAGTTCCTTAGCTCTGATGCGTGCCTGGGCGTGCAAGGCCTTTGTAGCCGGTGGTAGATGTTCAGCAACAAATATAGGACATTTCTTTCCGCCAATTCCTAAATGACCAGTATTTAATTTATCTTCATTACATTTTGCTTGTTTATTGAAAGCTATAGTAGCTGCAAGAAAAGTATCTCGAACCCTTGGGCTGCTGAACTTGACTAAAACAGAACGTGGTCGGGAGCTTTCCTTGTTAAATTTCATTATTCTGCTGCAGCTCTGTATGTCAGTGTCAGATATGTTACATTTAGCCGTTGCTGCTAGTTGTTTTACTGTCGCGACAACATTTTCAGACCGATGTTCAGGAACACACTGGATTTCTCCTTCGATTTTCTTTATAATCTTAAGAGTCGTTTAATCGATGAAAAATTTCCTTTGTATAAATTACTTTTACCACAATAGGTAGCTCTTTAGATTTTGTATTGTAAACGGGGCGTCCATAAACGTGAGGTGTTTTTTTAATTTTCTGTCCCACCCTCCCCCCCTGGTGAGATGTTGTGAAATTTTATTCCACCCCCTCCCCCATCGCCCAATCTCACGTGAGATTTTTCAAAATGTGGGTTTCTTACGTAAACGCGTTGGGATTCTTATTGTAAAATAAAAAGAAAAAAAAAATTGCTTCGTGCTTTTACTTACGACTGGTTAAGACTAGTTAAATTGAGCTATTGGGTACTAAACAAATATGGTGGTTTGACAGTCAGTAAATGTATAACGTCGAAATATGAATGAAATTATTATGTTTCGAACGAATTAGTGAATGATCTTAATCGTATTACGATTACGCTTAAGATCAAATCATAAGCATGTACAATTTGGATTAAATGGACCAAAATAGTATAATTTTTTTTTGTTTCAATCAGAAAAAAAAATTGCGTGATATTTGCCGAGCCCCCCCCCCCCTTTCTCCAATGTAAGATTAGATGAGATTTGACTCGAGACCCCCCCCAAACATCTCACGTATTTTATGAACGCCCCCAGAGTAATCTAAAAAGAGTGTCTTTAAATATTAATTGAGGGAGTGGGATAAACTTTTTTAGAATCGCTGTAATTTGAAGCTCAATGAAACGAAAATGCGTCACGAATGCGAAAATATATAGGAGAGAATGAGATAACACAATGTACAGTCATAGGCTACTTTTCAGAAGTATCACTTCCGCCGTGTGTGAATTGGACACACATATACTTTTTAACCGACTTCCGAAAAAGGAGGAGGTTCTCAATTCAACTGTATTTTTTTTATGTATGTTACTTCAGAACTTTTGACTGGGTGGAGCGATTTCGACAAATTTTCTTTTAATCGAAAGGTGGTGTGTGTCATTTGGTCCCATTTAAATTTATTTGAGATCTAACCTAACTACTTTTCGAGTTATATCTAATAATGCGTTTTTACTTGACGCTTTTTTCGTCGACCTACGTTGTATTATACCGCATAACTTTCTACTGGATGTACCAATTTTGATAATTCTTTTTTTGTTAAAAAGGGGATATCCCTAGTTTGGTACCGTGATAAGGAAACCAGGATCTGATAATGGGATCCTAGAGAAATCGAGGGAAACTCTCGAAAATCCGCAATAACTTTTTACTGGGTGTACCGATTTTGATATTTTTTAATTTAATCGAAAGCTAATGTTTGTCATGTGGTCACATATAAATTTTATTGAGATCTTATAACTACTTTTTGAGTAATCTTTGATAACGCGTAGTTACTTGACTATTTTTTCGTCAGTCTACGTTGTATTACTCGTCGATGTAATTGAAGTCGGTTTTTTTTCGTTTGCGAGCAAACACAATTATTGAACACCGTTTTTGCACACCATCACAAAAAACTGACACCCTGTAGTTAGCTAGTCAACGCAGAAGAAGTTAGCAACGTGAAGTTAGCTAGCCAATGAAGTATAACTTCTTACGTGCGTACATAAGTCCACACAAACTTTTTTTCGTGCCTATGAGAGATTTTCTTCGATTCAAAAGTTTAACTTCTGCCATGTGCCTGCCCTCTAACATTTGAAATCGTTTTTAGTAATATTAAAGTCAAAATAATTGATTAAGAAAATATTATTTTGAACGTTAATATTTTGGATGTTAACTGATATCAAAATAACGCAAGAACCACTTGACGAAATAAGCTATTTTTTATTATGTCAAGAAACTACAAACTAAGAAGCCTATTGAATATGAAGGGTGAAATTTTTTTCGATATTTAACCGACTTTAAAAAAATAGTTAAAAAGGTTACTATATATATATATATTACGGTCTATATATATATATATATATATATATATATATATATATATATATATATATATATATATATATATTTATATATATATACGTATGTTCAGGGCTAACTTCGTCGTTTATGAACCGATTTTGATAATTCTTTTTTTTTTGTTGGAAAGGAGATATACCGAGTGTGGTACCATAATAAGGAAATCAGGATCTGATATTGGAATCCCAGAGAAATCGACGGAAACCCTCGAAAATAATAGTGACGACCAGTGCGTTTTTTAATTTTTTTCGTCTACTTAAGTTGTATTACTTGTCGATGTAACTGAAGTCGGTTTTTTTTTCGTTTGCGAGCAAACACAATTATTACAATAAATATTTATACGTTTCTATCAATAATAATAAAAATAACAATAATATATAATAAGAGCCATCTATGATTACCTGCAAGAACCAAATCAACTAATTGAACTACGATAATTAATT
Source organism: Melitaea cinxia (assembly GCF_905220565.1). NCBI lineage: Eukaryota > Metazoa > Arthropoda > Insecta > Lepidoptera > Nymphalidae > Melitaea > Melitaea cinxia. The sequence continues at coordinate 6,931,010 of NC_059418.1, read as the reverse complement.
CCTAAGCAAGCTACTAGAGAGCGCTGTTAAGTGTAAGTTTTTTTTATATATAAAGTTATGTCCACAGGCTTATAGTACCCGTGCTTTTGTTATTCCGATTTTTAGTTTTGTTAGTGATCGTTTACTTGTTACACTACTGCAGCTTACATTAAGAAAACTAATTATTCTATCTTAGTATCCCTAATGCAGACGTGAGTCCACCGACCACAATTAGGCTAACTTAATTAATATCTTACATGCAAAAACAGTTTTTTCTATATATTGTTATTTTTTTTTATTATTATTATTTTGCGCCTTACCTTAATTATTATTGTCATTATTACTATTATTATTATCTATGTTTATATATACACTTACATGCTGTTAAGTGTAAGCTGCAAACAATAATTTTAAAGGAGCGCGTGAGGCGTGCACTTTTGTTTTTTCAGAATATAATATTTTAACTCACCCAAACTACTGTAAAGAAAGTAACACAGAGCAACGATCCCAGAAGACGCCGAGGCGCTCGAGTGGAAGACATCGTTGAACTCGACCAAGAGAACTCCAAACGATTTGATTGTACCGGGTATTAGGATGTTGACTAACGTTGCTCCTGTAAAAAGAATAATTAACGTTATAGGAGTTTACTCCTCAGTTACTCTTTTAATTGACGTTTTATTGAGGTGGGCCACAGTAGGATACATGGTCGAAATCTCGAGCATCCCGACCACGGTCTTATATACAGGTCATGCAACGGAGGCCAATTTCAATGGTGAGAGATATTAGTGCGATAGTTTCAGAACTTTTCGTTCGCTTCAACTCCGCTGTCATGTAAATGGTTATATTTTAAAACATAAATAATCTATCGTCATTCCTCTGACGGCCCTAAATTGAAAAGAAAAGCGCAACCATTAAGCCTCGGCGCCGGCGTACACCCACTACTATTGTTGCACGACCTGTGTATGAGACCGTGAGCCCGACTGTAAGTACCTCGATCTTACAGAAGATCACGGTAAAATAATACTGCTCTCAAGCAGTGATGCGTTCCCGTGGTAAGGTGACCAGAGCTTGCGATGCTTCTGGTGTTGCAGACGTCTATCCGCTTACCATCAGGTGGGACCGTACAGTCGTAATAATAGATTGCCATGATATTTCGACACCAACAATTTATACTACGCCAATTCGACTTTTCGATAAGTTTGTTTTTCTAATGCGAACTTGATAAAATGTGTTTTTTATATGTAATAAAAAAAAAATGTGAATTTGCAATGAATAAATTAAATATTAAAGATTCCGAATTTCAGAAAGGTTTCTTAGTTAATATAAAAGGTATCACGTTTTTCCCTTTTATACGCCTCTATTGTAAAGTTCACTTTTAAGAGTTAGCTTAGTATAAATTGCTGGTGTCGATTTGAAAATTAAAATCATAAGTTGACGCTTCTCATTCATATCGATGCAGTAAATGCTGGTATACTGTTATAACTACATCTCCCTACAGCTAGATGAAAGCTACAGATATATGAATAGATCATTTATAATATATTAAAAAACCACGGTTTTTACCTACGAGAACGCACCATCCCCATCGACCGTCCGGTGGCACCATCTCCCAGTCCCTTTCCGGCGCCGGACCGATGGTGAATCTACCACCGACCGTGCCGCTCTCATCTTCTGGTAGCTTGACTGGAATTATAGAAAAACAAAATGGTCAATATGACAATTGTGTTAGCTCGAAAACGAAAAAAAAAATCGACACCAATTTAGATCGACAAGTTAATCACTACATAGTCAGTATAAAGCAATGTCGCTACCCGCTGTCTGTACGCTAAGATCTTTAAAACTTCGCAACGGATTTCGATGCGGTCTTCTTTAGTAAATGAAGTGATTGCAGAGGAAGGTTTAATTTATACGAGTATGTATTATAATATATGCATAATACGGTAGAGAATAACTGATAACTTTAGAGTTTTCTTATGTATCTTTTTTTGTTGATAGCATTGCACCCGTGCTAAGCCGGGGCGGGTTGCTAGTTAAGGGGCTACCCTACCTCAGCTCGAATTCAGATTTCACCCGTACTAAATAAACATGAGAATTGAGAGCACTTGGTTGTTCATCGCGCGAATTACATGTATTTTCTCCCCACAAACATTATCAATAGTTATTTTTTAAAAATCGCAACATATAAAATGTTCGTCATACTTATTTCAATTACCATGCTTAATCTCAAGTCCATAACTTCTATATTTACTGAGATATTAAGGTTTTAATACAAAAATAGAGGTAACTTTGCGATTTTTTTCTATCGAGAAAATTTTCTGGAATCGTGTTTTCGAAACATATGAAAGATAGTTTATGTCCTTAACTTTACCATACATTAATTTCAAACTTAAATATTCAGTAGTTTGGAAGATATGAACATCCTGCCGTTTGGAAAATAAGCAATTTGAGGTAGCATACACTCTTAAGTATAAGATAAAATAATTTTTAACAAAAAAAAAAACCGACTTCAAACAGGAAACTAAAAAGTGAAAAATAAATTTACTTAGTACAAAGTAATTCGTATTTTGATTTAGTTAATCAGAAATGATTAAATAAATATTTTATAATTTTGAAGTCGGTGCCAAGTAAAACAATAACTACTCTAGTAACTACTCGTAAGTTGTATTCAGTTTTCTTTCATAATTTGTTTCATTGACTATTAGGTTGAATACTGTTATTATTCTGTTATTGTTTTGACATATCTAATAATATTTTTTGTACTTGTTTGTTGTGTGTGTGTTGTTTGTATTTGTTATTGTAGCCAGGTTGTTGTAGTATTTACTTGACACCAACTTCAAAATTATAAAATATTTATTTAATCATTTCTGATTAACTAAATCAAAATACGAATTACTTTGTACTAAGTAAATTTATTTTTCACTTTTTAGTTTCCTGTTTGAAGTCGGTTTTTTTTTTTTGTTAAAAATTATTTTATTTTACAATTTTTAGTGATGGGTAGACCTAACAAGGATGCTTTTTCTCTTGTATCGGGGGTCCGGAAACATACACAATACACAAGCACAAACACCCAGACAATGACAAACATCTATATGGCCAATACAAATGTCTGTCGTGCGCGGAGATTGAACTCACTAACGCTAGCGCAACAGCCGGTGCTGTGACCGCTGCGCTAACGCGTCGACATACTATGAGTAAAGTTCGCTATCAGGTGTACGTAATAACAACCGGGACTGACAGCCTAGCGTGTTCTCTGAGGCTAGGTTGGGAGAACCACAAGGATTAACAACTAGACCGAAAATAAATATTTGTATAAAAATAAATATCCACTCCGAGCGGGAAAAGAACCCGCGACCGTCGGTGTTTAGGCGCCGCCGACACGGTACATGCACCATTATATCAAAGCGGTCGTCAAACAGCAAAAGGTAACTGTTGTAAATTGTTGAGAAATTCCCTCGAGTGTTTATGGGCTCCATCATCAAACCTGGTCCTGCGACACAGATGATCACACAGCAGGTAATTGCTATAAATCGTTGAAAAGTTCCCTCGACTATCTTTCGTCTCCATCATCAGACTATTATGGCACTTGTAACTCATATAAGTGCAAAGTTCTCATTAATAGAAACGAATTAAGTTCAAACAGCAGGTAATTGCTATAAGTCATTGAAGAGTTCCCTCGACTATCTTTCGTCTCCATCATCAGACTGAAATGGCACTTATAACTCATACATATGCAAAGTTCTCATCAATAGAAACGAATTAAGTTCAAACAGCAGGTAATTGCTATAAATCGTTAAAGAGTTCCCTCGGCTATCTTTTGTCTCCATCATCAGACTGTAATGGCACTTATAACTCATACATATGCAAAGTTCTCATCAATAGAAACGAATTAAGTTCAAACAGCAGGTAATTGCTATAAATTGTTGAAGAGTTCCCTCGACTATCTTTCTTCTCCATCATCAGATCGACTCCAGACCTTTATTAAATAGTAGTGCTTTATAGTACTTAATGAAAACATGATTAAATTTACTAGTCACCCTTACGATTTTTGAAAGTTTCGCTCGATTTCTCTGGAATCCCATTATCAGATCCTGGTTTCCTTATCATGGTACCAAACTATGAATATCTCCTTTCAAACAAAAAAAGAATTATCAAAATCGGTTCATAAACGAAGAAGTTATCTCCGAACATACATTAAAAAAAATATATATATATATACGGTCGAATTGAGTAACCTCTTTCTTTTTTTGAAGTCGGTTAAAATAGTCAATCATATACGCACTATTAGGAATAAATCAAAAACTACATGACGAGAATCATATTTCGGGGATAAAAAGGATCATCCAGTAAATCGTTATGGGTAAATTAAATTGACCTTCTCCTTTTTTAAGAGCCATTTCACAAAAATCGGTAACAATCCGCGAAATTGTAATATTTTGACGTCGTTAATCTCAGTGTTGGATGCAATAATGTAATTTATATTCTTGAAATATAATAGAGCAACCTTTGTTGTAGTCCATAGTCAGATCAGAATTTTGATTTATATTATGTGTATAAAATTATTAACCTTTTCATCAGCCTCCTCCCTGGGTAAACGGTCGCAATGTATACTTTGAAGTCCTACTTTTCAATAACCTCTACATTGAAACCATTTAAAAAAAATACGTAATATGTGGAATATAATTTTGTTGCGCACTATCGCAGATTTTTATTCAATTTGTATCTCTATTAAACGATAAAAAAAAATTTAAAGTTACGAATATTTTCCAAATAAGTACAATTTTAAAAGCGATATTTTTCTTAGAAAACTAAGAAATTTTAACGAACTATCTTCATCATTGTAAACTTACATCATTAAGGAATACAAAAAAAATAATTAAAAGATGTAATCATTTTTAATACATTTTATATTAAATAATAAAAAGATAGTATATATTACCACGCATCAAGCCCAGTAAATCAGTCGAGCGCTAGCGCTCTTAGAGGTAAGGTCCACGCCAAATTCTGCGGAGCCGTCTCTTTCGCTCACACGCGCCAAGCGCCTGTTGTTATAGCGGATAAACCGCATTTGATAGTTTTATAATAAAATATAAATAAAATAAACATATTACGAAAATGACTGTAAAATAATATAATGATAATTTCTGTAAACAAATGTATAATTTAATTTTCTTTTCTCACATTATCAATACAAATAGGCATTTCAATATGTTTGTCTTGTTATTTGTTAATTAATATGTTTGTCGGTGTCGATGTCATAAAATGCTATTTTATTTATCTCGTAAATATTAGATTCATTCGTAAACTGAAAAATTAAATCAATTTAAAAAAAATTGTTTCATAAAATTGATTTATTATTTTTATTTAAAATTTATTGACTGTTGTTATATAACATACTTGAAATTTTTAACAAATTAATTATGTAAAAAACATTTTATACCATAGTTATAATTTTTATTATACATCAGAAAATGATCAAGATGGTCTTTTGGTTGTCACACTATACTTACTAGCACAAAGATCGCGCGGCTCGTACGACTCGCGCGATGCGACCAAATTTACCTAAACTTGCAGAGCGTAAAATTGTGAAATGGCTCTTAAGTCGATTAAATATGTAAGATATCGTATATATATATATATATATATATATATATATATATATATATATATATATATATATATAATCTTATATATCTTCAATTATACTTGTAAAATTTCTTATTTATCTTATATAAAATTCTCGTGTCACAATGTTAGTAACCAAACTCCTCCGAAACGGCTGGAACGAATTTTATGAAATTTTGTGTGCATATCGGGTAGGTCTGGGAATCGGCCAACATTTATTTTATATACCCCTGAGTTATAAGGTTTAAGGGGGTTAATAGCATATATGTTAAAACAACGTTTGCGTGGTCAGCTAATATTTATATATCTAATATATAAAATTCTCGTGTCGCGGTGTTTGTAGTTAAACTCCTCCGAAACGGCTTGACCGATTTTCATGAAATTTTGTGTGTATATCGAGTAGGTCTGAGAACCGAACAACATCTATTTTTTATACCCCTAAGTTATAACGGGGGAGGGGGATGATTGAGGAAGTTAATAACATATATGGCAAATCAACGTTTGCGGGGTCAGCTAGTTTTTAATATAAAATGACTGTACCGACATTATTGTAATAAGAGGGTTGATGCCCAAAAAGCTATTGTTGACTGGAGTCTCAAATCTTCCTCGTGTCTGGCTCAAAGCCAAAATGTCCAGTCGTTTATAATTAGACTCGGTCTCTATGTGAGAGAAACGTCAAGGTCATTCGACCGACCAGGTCGACCGACTCTTTTGTAGTTAAATTTCGTTCGAACCGTTGTGATTTAAAACTCGATAAAACAAAAATGCGTCACGATAATGAAACGAACACATAAATGTATGGGAGAGAATGAGATTAGAATACATTAAACAGTATTTTTAGGCTACATTTCAGAAGTTTCACTTTTGCCATGTGTGAATTGCTCACACAATCACACACACACATACACACTTTTTATCATCAAATACCGCTATATTTATGGTAGGGCACAGCAGGAATTTCCTGCTCAAAATATGGAGCAGCCCGACTGGGGTAGTACCTCGACCTTACAGAAGATCACAGCATAATAATACTGTTTTCAAACAGTATTGTGTTCCTGTTGGTGAGTAAGGTGACCAGAGCTCCTGGGGGGATTAGAGATTGGGTCGGCAACGCGCTTGCGATGCTTCTGATGTTGCAGGCGTCTACAAGCTACGGTAATCGCTTACCATCAGGTGAGCCGTACGCTTGTTTGCCGACCTAGTGACATAAAAAAAATACATAATAATTGTAGTTTATTTATTGAGGAGAAAGAGGTCCTCATAGTGTATTTAATACCTTGCTGGTAAAGTCTATTCGTAACTTATGTACAAGACAAACTTATTCACAACCGGTGTAACAGGCCGTTAGTAAATCTAAAATGTTAGGAATTTTCCGTACACTAGTAAGGAAATTAAAACGGCACATTGTAGAAATTAAGTTTAAGAATTTTATAATATTGACTGTACCATTTGATTTATACGCATTTCATAACAGGTTAGGTAAATTTATTTGGTAACTCCGTGGCTATGCGTCACAGTGTGACATAATATAGCCTACAAATTTATAAAAAAAACTTCAATGCGAGACTCACGTGAACGATACTTGAAACTTTTCCTCGGCATTTATATTAAAAAACAGGAACGCACACAAATAATTAAAAAAAATATGTAAATAAATCTCGAAACACACACACACATACACACAAAATAACAACTTTTTGAATAGATAATCGCTATGAATGTATTATAATCACTAATTTATTAACCTTTTTAGGACATTACAGCTTGTACGTGCATGTAATTATTAAAAATACACAACTACCCGCATTTTGATACACTTTTTTCAAGCCTTTATTACATGTAGATTGAAGGTTACATTTTTTTTTGTTAATAATTGTGTTTGCTAGCAAACGAAAACCGGTAAATCGGTCATGGTACCGCTCTTTGGATATCTCCTATCCAACAAAAAAAAGAATCAGCAAAATCAGTTCATAAGCGACGAAGTTATCCGCGAAAACACATTAAAATAATTGTGTTTGCTCGCAAACGAAAAAAAAAACCGACTTCAATTACATCGACGAGTAATACAACGTAAATCGACGAAAATATAGTCAAGTAACAACGCATTATCAAAGATTACTCAAAAAATAGTTATCAGATCTCGATGAAATTTAAATGTGACCACATGATAAACTTCGGCTTTCGATTAAATTAAAAATCATTAAAATCGGTACACCTAATAAAAAGTTATTGCGGATTTTCAAGAAGTTCCCTCGATTTCTCTGGGATCCCATTATCAGATCCTGGTTTCCCTATCATGGTACTAAACTAGGGATATCTTCTTTCCAACAAAAAAAGAATTATCAAAATCGGTAACCCTAGTAAAAAGTTATTGCGGATTTTCAAGAGTTTCCCTCGATTTCTCTAGGATCTCATCATCAGATCCTGGTTTCCTTATCACGGTACCAAACTAGGGATATCTCCTTTCCAACAAAAAAAGAATTATCAAAATCCGTACATCCAGTAGAAAGTTATGCGGTATAATACAACGTAGGTCGACGAAAAAAGCGTCAAGTAAAAACGCATTATTAGATATAGCTCGAAAAGTAGTTGTTAGATCTCAAATAAATTTAAATGGGACCAATTGGCACACACCACCTTTCGATTAAAAGAAAATTTGTCGAAATCGCTCCACCGAGTCAAAAGTTCTGATGTAACATACATAAAAAAAAAAAAAAAAAATACAGTCGAATTGAGAACCTCCTCCTTTTTTGGAAGTCGGTTAAAAATACTATATACGATCGAATTCAGAAACCTCCTCCTTTTGAAGTAAGTTAAAACATATTATTCCTTATACATAATTGATAAAGATGTGTGGACTTAGTGATGCTGTAATACATGCAAAATATTACCGATATTATATTTAAGTACCGTTTATTTTTTAAAAGAGTAACTACGGAGTTTCTGGCCGGTTCTTCTTAGCAGAATCGCTTGATTTGCTTTTGGTGTTGGTGTTAAAAAAAAATATGTATCGTAGGTATAGTGTAGGTAATTGTTTTCATGTAGCAAAGTTCAACGTTTTTGCGATTGGCAAACTTTAAATTCTTCAATTACGATATTCAAAATGAATTTGTTTTAGAACTTCACGGAAAGGTATTATATATTTTTTTAAATCTTATCTATCGAATATATATGATACATAAAGAGCATAAGTAGATTATATGCAAAAAAAAATAATGATGTCAAAGCGAATTAACTCGTTTCTAATTTTAAAAATATAACAAAGTGTAATTACAGATTATACTCATCAAAATATATCGACTGGTCCTACGCATAAGGTCGTAACATGTTTTTTGAGCAAAATTGTATTTTTGTGTCATTAGAACAATAATAAACCGTATTTAAGATTCCTGAAGTCAGAATATTAATATCTTCTATAAATTATAAGTTTTTGAATTGCTAATAGTCTTAACATTAAAACGTTTCCGCGCATAAGGTCGCGCTGCTAGTTGCGACGATATGCTCCGATCTATTGGACGGTGTCCGGGTCATTAAGTGCATAGTACCGACGTCGTATGACATGATCGGAGTCTCCATTTTTAATGTTCAAAATAATATTACTGTAAGTCAAATTTCTTTGTAGTTTTTGATTAATTTTAATTACTAACACTTATGCGATTATAAACCAATGTAATGAGTAATGTACGTTCGTCAAAGATTTTAAAATTAGACTTAAATAAGCATAACCTAAGCAGTAAAATAGTAACGACTGGTGACAATCTTGGAAATGGTAAGTTTTATCGAATATTACTTTTATTATTAATAAATGTAGTTAATTAGCTATATAAAATTATCAAACGAATAAACTATATTAGTTATAGATAGTGTTTAATAGGGCTTGACGAAAAATAATACGGTCCGGCGCATAACATCGGTTCGGCCATGTTACGACTGTATGCGCCGTAGACCACCGCTAGCAATGTGCCAGTTACGACTTTATACTGCGCTACAGTTTTATTCTAGAAGTCGTAACTTATAGTTACGACCATATGCTTGGTTATAATTTAGGGATAATTAAGCGCACAAAGTCGTATCACAGTCATACGACTTTATGCTTTGTTTACGATTTGTTATACGATTTTTTGCTTTTTCAATAAAGCTTATAAATCCATTTTTAATGACATTTTAGTTCAATTACAATTGGATGATTAATGTAGCGATTGTGCTTGTATAAAATAAGATTTTTGATTTCAAAATCACCGACGCCACTTGAAGCTGAACACCAGTGGGATTTGTACAAGACGATCTTCGGTCAATCTTTTAATTACGATTGACGATTCAATTATACCGAACTAGGATACACTAAGTATCCTTCTACTTCAAATGCTGTGTCTAGACGAAAAAAAACGATTAAGTATTGAGCCCAACTCTGACGTTCCTAATAAGGTGTTGATCTGCAAGACAATGTTTCTTAATACACTCTCCATAGGGGAGAGAACAGTCCAAATGGTGCTTGGGTGGTGGGTCTATTTCTCCTAATCGGCGTGGTGGTACCAAAACTATTGTCATTGATGATGAAATGAAACAGGAAGTTTTAAAGTATGTCAAAACGTTTTAGCCCATTGAATCCCATTATTTGCGCAAAGATTCTACTAAATTTACCTAGACAGCGACCTGACATTCACAAAAATGTTTTCTTTATACAATGAGTTGGTGTGCTACTGAAAATAGAACGAAGAAAGCGACAAAGCTAAGAAAGTATCGTAATATAATAAAACAAAACTTTATTAATAACTCATTTCATAAACTGAAAAAGTATATCTTTAACGAATGCCATATACATACACAAATAAAAATATAATGACTGAAGAAGATAAAAAAAAAAAACAAGAAAATTACACGAGAAACCAGACTAAGACTAGAGAAATGAAGGAGAATGATAAAAAAGAAGCTATAGAGAGTGAAGAAAGAATAGTTATCGCGTGTTTTGATTATCAAAAGATTTTATGTCTGTCCCCATCGCAATGTATGTTTATTTCATCATAAAAGAAATTTGTTAATTTATAATATTACTGTTTTTGATCTTGCTCGTTGTGCAGGTTATAGTTACATGTGGCCTGAGATTAATGACAAACACGGGACATGTGAAGTAGCAAGCTGTTTATCTAAGTTTATTGAAACTAAAGTTAATGATGGTGCCAAGGAATTCAGGTTTTAGTCCAACAGTTGTGTCGGTTAAAACAGAAATTATATTGTGTTTGCTTTATATACTTATGCAGCAAGAAAGTATGGTAAATGGTAATAACAATATTTCATAGGTTTTTAGAGGGTGAGTATATACAAATCGAAACGAATTCCGTTTACGCTTTAATTGAGAGAAATGTCAAAAATAATATATGTATATCCCTGCACAATGGTTTGATTGATTGATTTATTTATTTTATACTTTATTGTACACCACAAATATATTACAAACAAAGCAGATAGTGAAGTACAATAGGCGGACTTATGGCTAATTAGCCATTTCTTCCAGACAACCCAGACTTAAAAAGGAAACTTATTATCAAAATTGGGTAGGTTGTGTAGATGTATAATAAACTTACATACAAATTTTTACATTCTAATACTTATAGAAAATACACAAATAAATGAAAAGAAGAATAAAAATATAATATAATTATATTCTATCATAAACTTATAAAGTATGTAAGCAATTCGTTAATAATAAGATTTTTAACGTGTTTTTTAAAAGTCAATAGCGATTTAGCCTCCCTTATGGCTAAGGACAGACTATTCCATAACTTAATAGCCTGAACAGTAAAACACTGGCTAAAATACTTGGATTTATGTATGGCTAGCTCCAGCACAAGTCTTAAAAACTTGAATTTAAAAGCTTTAGTAAGATGGCCGGAAGTTAACCCTCCCCGTTATAATGTAATTGAAATGATGTGTAGAAATTCGGCTACAAATACAATAAACCAAAAAATAGCTTGGAGTAAAACTAGAGAAGTTCAGATAGTGTCGAGTAAACCCTATATTTTGAATTATCGTTATCACTTTAAAGATGAAAATAATATGAGAATCATCGAGAAGAAAAAATGAAAATATTTTAAATACAGAAGTTTTAGTTCCATGTTACACTGATCAATTATATCCAATTATATCTGCAAAATTTAATGATTTATTAAGTCTTTATCAAGGACGTACAATACTTCAAGAATTTCATAGTTTTTATCAACAGTTATCACACAGTAGCATTGGTGCCGAACAGAACAGTAGCCATTCATCTGACTAGTTTTCGTTTACTCATAAATAAATAAATATATTTGATTGTAAGATGTTTTTACTACTTATATTTATGTTAACCAGACAGAGGTTATTGCTTATTTTGTTATTTAAGGTTTCTTTAAGTTGATTATAAGCATTCCATCCATCCATCAGCCCTTACAAGTCAACTGCTGGACGTAGGTCTCCTTTAATGCTCGCCAGTCGCCACTCCAAGTTATAAAATGATTTTTCGGATTATCATAACAAAATATAGATTTATTTGATTCACTTTTATTTTTATTGTTAGTGCAGCTAAAGACTGATTCTAGTTTAAAAATTTATTAACAATAAATTATATTTAATTATGAAATTAAGGACTATCCTTCATATTTTTATGGATCAGTTTTAATTTTGTTTATTTCTTATATAAAAAAACTGTGGGGAACTAAGAAAATCTGATAATAATTATTTTAAAAAGTTGATTTTAGCTGAAATTTGTGATTTTTGTTCACCACGTAGCTTCTTACGACCTCTTTCTTAGCGATATTATAAGAGATTACACGGAGCATAACGTCGTAACTCAAACATACGACTTTATTCACAAAGTTAATAACAACCTGATCGAAAGCATAAGGTCGTAACAACAAGATACGACGTTTCTGCAATAAGTATAAAGTCGTAAGTAAGTAAAATGAGTTATTTTTGTGTAAATATTAATTTTTATTTCATTTACAGTTTGGCATTATATTTTTAAGCGAATTATTGATCATATAAACTAGAATCACTGATCAAAGATGTATCTCAAACGAACTTTAGCAGTGACGGTAATGAAAATGGCTCTCCTGTAAAAAACGTTTTTATGTATTACGACCTTATGCGTAGGACCCGTCGATATGGAAACTATTATTATCAAACTGAAATGAGGATTTACACTGTCCACCGCTTTGGAATTTAAATTATGCGGTTACCTAAACCGCAGACATTTAAATTGCCTACATTAGGCACGGTTGACCATCTTGAAAAAAAGGCCCCAATCGCCTCTTACCTCATGCTCCCAGAGTGTCTGATAGCCTATAGCAGGCCCTAAGTATAGATAGTTTATCTTAAACTAACAGTAATTTTTACCCTTCCTACCTTTCTTCGATGATTTCACAGAAATCAACCCTCTGTCATCGTTCTGTGTCCCTGGTAAAACTACAACGTCGTTTCCCTCTAGAAGCTTCTCGGCCGCTTCATCTATTATATCCTTCTCGGATCTGACAGCCGGTATCGACGCCATTTTCTTGCGTTATACAAAATGGCCGACGTTCACAAAATGGCGCATGTTATCTTTGGAATATTGTCTTATGACATACTGCATTGAAAATATTCAGTCTTGCATTTGGCTGGCTTAATTCTGTAACAAAAGAGAAATAATGTCAGAAAAGATAATTATCTATACTATACTATCATTTTAAAGGCAAACTACTATCGTTGTGATTTAAAACGATGAAACGAAAATGCGCTACGACAACGAAATAAACACATAAATACATAGGAGAGAATGAGATAGAATACATTACACAGTGTTAATATTCTAGATGAAAAAACTACTACTACCAATACCACCTTGGAACTTAAAAAGTCGACCGATGGCGGGATAACCATCCAAATGCTGGCTTTGAAATACACGGGCCGAAGACGGCCAGCAGCGTCTACGGTGCGACAAAGCCAGCCCTACAGCACTGCGGTCACCAACCCGCCTGCCCAGCGACTATGGGCAAAACACATGAGTTCACGCCATTTTTGGCGCGAACTTGTGCAGGCCTATGTCCAGCAGTGGACTGCGATAGGCTAAAATGATGATGATGAGTGATGATATCCCAAATTGGGAAGTGGCTACGTCTCGAATTTTCCAATATCTGATACACGTCCCTATTTACCGTAGCGCGAGATATCGAAAGTGTTAATTCTACATTACATTTTAGTATTTGTATATTAAGGAAAGTTAAAAATATTTATACTTATAATGAAACCGTAAGAGGTTGAACTCTGTTATCAAAATCAAAATCAAAAACAGCTTTATTCAAATAGGCCCCAAGAGCACTTTCGAATCGTCATTTTACAAATTAAAACTTTAAAAATAAATTATTATTTTTGTAAAAGTAAAGCTACGACCGATTCGGAATGTAGATTCTGCAGAGAAGAATCGGCAAGAAACTCCGCAGTTACTCTTGAAAAATAATATATAAACTGTGCTTCAGTACGAAATTAGTAACATGTTGCATAAAATACAGCGTCACTAAGTCCACACACCTTTATCAACTATGTAATCCTGCACCGAGTAATAAAGCTTTATCTATTAATTTTTATTTAGTTATTAATTTTGTCCTCAAAAATATGTAAAAAAAGCGTGTGCGTATACTTATGTACGCACGTAAGAAGTTATACTTCATTGGCTAACTAACTTCACGTTGCTAACTTCTTCTTCGTTGACTAGCTAACTTCAAGGTGTCGGTTTTATGTGACGGTGTGCGCGCGCATCGTAAAAATGTACACTCATCATATTTCCCTAACGCGCCAAACGAAGTATAACTTCAAAAAGAGTGCAAACGAAACCTCGAACCACGACTAGTTTTATAAGAAAACACAAATAAAAACTCAATTAGTTACAGTTATAGTTACGTTAATGAAGTAAAATGAAAGAAACAGAGGGGGCGGGGACTAAATTAATCAACGCAAGGCCAAACTTGTAATGAAGCGATAATCTAACATTTTCTCTACTATATCAACTAATATTTTCTACGATGTTTTGTTAGTGAAGTTTTTTGAAATGAAACTTTTTAGAATCGCTGTGATTTGAAACTCGATGAAACGAAAATGCCTAACAATTAAGAAACAAACACGTAAATGTATAAGAGAGAACGAGATTTGACACTGCTTAAAAACGCGTAAGCTACGCGTTTCGCATGCCGCGTTATCTGCGAGGTGTCCATTTAGTTTAAAATATTAATTTAAGTAAATTTATAAATTAACTAGCTGACCTGGCGATCTTCGTATCACCTTATTTTTTTCTGAAATATAATAATAACATAATATATCAAAATAAAATATAGCCTATCTTTTAAGTTGGATCAAACTGCACACGGTGTGCAAATTTGACTAAAATCGGTTAAGTAGTTTAGGAGTCCATTGAGGACAAACATTGTGACACGAGATTTATATATATTAAGATATAATATTTTTATAAATCATTGTAAATAAATTAAAAATATTAAGATAATTTTGTAAAGTAGTTTTTATTTTTATTTTTATCGATTAAAAAATCATAATAAAAAATGTATACCCGAATTTACTTTATAAGTCGAATAGAAATGGAAATTAATATTTTATAATAAGGAACTTCGTTCCTATCTGGTGTCCCGCGACACCACAGGATTTTTTAATAGTGGACGATTTGCAACTTTAAACTTGGACTAAGGGGTCGTCACCTAATCACGTGATGTTTTTAAACAATTTTTTGACCGCCTACCCTCCTTGGTGATGATGTGGTGAGGCTTTGGACTACCATCCCTTACTCACAAATCACGTATATTTTTTTTAGAGTTTACTCCTTCAGAATCGATTTTCGTATAAGGCCCCCGGTATGAAAAAAATATGAGGAGCAAAAATCTACTAAACGAATGACCTCATTACGTTTTTGTTAACCCAATAGGGTTCCGATAGATGGCGTTATTTGATGCGTTTATTTACCATTTGATATGGTTTTAATCTTTTTCTTGAACTAGTAAGCCTTTTTGTGCCTATTTCGACAGTCGATCTGAAGAAGTAAACTGCTAGTTGTGCGTCGGAGCTGACACACACACTTTATTTTCGTAAGCTATATTGAAATTTTCACAACATTTATCTTTAAATACAGGTATAATTGATGAAATTTTGAAAAACTAAGCATCGTGGTACAAATTTCCATACAAAACATCAAGGTGTCAGGTTGTTTGTAGGTTGTTTTTTTTTTTGTTAGAAAACGTGCGATTAACGAAATATAAATACACGCGATATGTCACTATACCCCCTCCCCCATCCTTGTGATATTTAGTGACTTTTCCACCCCGCCCCTCTAATCATGTGATTAATAGACGAAACTGTAATAAAATACTTATGGAGTAACCTTAATTTACTAATTTAATATTATATGTTGTACAACTTGAACAATGAAATAAATTAATAACAACAAAAAATATTATAATAAAATTGAGTAAAAATTCAAAATTTAGCGTCAAATCCAATTCAAGGCAAACGTTCCCGCCTAACGTGTGATAAGGGCGATAACATTTTATTATTTAATCATTTAAATTATTGTTTGACGACTCAGCAACGGTTTTATTGTAATTTAGATTATTATTTTTATCTTACAGTTTTAACAGTAAAAGTATAAAAGGAAGAGAAAAAACTCAAGTGTTAAAATTTAATCTATTCAATGTCATAATGTTGGTTTAGTCTAAGTAATTGTTTGCTCGCAAACAAAAAAAAACTGACATTAATTTACATGGACAAATTAATAAAATGGAAACATCATTAACGCAAAAACCTGTCACATCTCACTCAAATTTAAATGGGACCACGTAACAAGCACTAACTTACGAACATAAAAAGAATCGTCAAAATAGGTACAGCTAATAAAAATTATAATGTAACTCGTTAATTAATCGAATCATAATTAAAACAATAATAATCTAAAATCAAAACATTATTTTTGTTTTCAAATCACGCCGTCTACAGCCATGCAGCGCTAGTGTCGAACAGCGTAGAAACTAATCTTAGGGAATACCCTTATAGCCCTCGTCGCTGTACCTAACCGCCGCTGCCATCTAAGCTGTAACGATATTTGCACTTAGAGAATGAATAGCACAGCAGTACGTAACTATTACATCTTTCTTACACTAGCATCCCGCCCCAGCTTAGCACGGATATTTAACAAAAATTTCAAAAATATTTTTACCCTAACTTTTTTTTGTAAATATAATATAGCCTATGTCACTTACACTCGGACAGTTCTTTTCGGAATCTATTCAATGTAAACGAACAATCAAATCTTTCCTCTTTATAATATTAGTAATAGAGATGCGCCGAATGTAGGTTTAACCGAATACGAATATTCGGTCGAATATTCGGTCCAAAATGTGAACCGAACCGAATGTTCGGCCGAATCATTCGGGTCAATTTTCCGCGGTAAACAGTTTGCCACCTCCCTGCCCTTGGCTGAATGAATTGTAAAAATTTGACGACGCGTTGGCACAGCGGTCACAGTACTGACTGTTGCGCTGACGGTCGCGGGTCGATCCCCGGTCACGACAGATATTTCTATTGGCCATATAGATGTTTGTCGTGGTCTGGGCGTTTATGCTTGTGTATTGTGTGTGTTTCCGGACCCCCAACACAGGAGAAAATCCTACTGAGGGCCGTTGAGTGTGAAGCGTTTATTTGAATGAGACTTTATTACAACGCAGTATGAGTCCTTTGACATGGTGGGCAAAAAATCAAGGAAAGTATGAACTCATGGCTATTTTAGCCAGATTTTTTTAACTTCTCCGGCAACGACTGTATATAGTGCACAGTTATTCTCGGAAGCAGGAAATATATGTGAAGAGAAAAGAAATAGATTGTTGCCTCACAGGGCTAAGGGTCTAGTATTTCTACATCATAGTTTACCAATCTTAAATTCTAATTATAAAATTATGTTGTTTTAATTTAAGTATGTTAAATTTACGATATGATTATTAAAGGATATAATAGTAATCCTAAGGATCCGATTTTATTTTGCTAACATTGTCACCTGTCAAAAAAACTTAATTTGATTTTTTACAGATATATTTGTTCATCGTTGATTTGATAGATTAAAAACTTGATTAGATTAAAACTACAAATAGTTATGACAATTCCTAGTTTTTATGTTGCAAAATAATTATTTGTTACTTAAATTTTTTTTTTTTTTTTGATTTTATAAATTTTATTTTGCGTATACAAGCATTAGTGATGTTCCGGATATCTGTATCCATATCCGTATCCGCGGATATACGCGGAAAAAATGAGATCCGTATCCGTATCCGTCACTTTTCCATGCCCAACCCAGCCACAGGTGTCTGTGTCGTTGCCGTTGTGTCACACGGTACAATACAAACGTAAATCGACGAAAAAATAGTCCAGTAAATACGCATTATAAGATATAACTGGAAAAGTACTTTTTAAATCTCATTTAAATTTTAATGGGGCCACGTGACACGTACCACCTTTCGATTAAAAAAAGGATCATCGAAATCGGTCCATTCTGTAAAAAGTTATGAGGCAGCAGCATCATACATAAAAAAATACAGACGAATTGAGAATCTCCTACTTTTTGAAAGTAAGAAGAACAAAAAAAAATACGCGCGCAATGCAAGTTAAAACCTGTCCTATGCGTCGTTACGGCGGGCGTGACGTCAACTATCGTTTTCAGATCATGCGCCGAAACCGATTGCGCGAATAAATAAAGATTCGTATCCGTATCCGCGGATCTTGACACTAAATATCTGTATCCGGATCCGTATCCGCGGATATACATTTTTGACGATCCGGCACATCACTAATAGGCATTTATTTTAAAAAACTTAATTTGATTATATACATATTTTAATACTTATGTTGGTTCCTAAAGATAATAATTATTATATTATATTCTAAAAAAATATTTTCTAAGCAACTAGTTCGGGTAGCGAAATAAGCAATCTTTTTGCAGAACATTTCTCTTCCCTATTCTCTGATGCTCAAACCAGCAATCAGATAAACAATGATAACAACTTTACAGAATTTTTCACTCAGAAATCTCTCTCTAGGATCTATATAACGGAACGAGATATTGATGAAGTGCTCAAGTCACTGGATCCAAGCAAAGGTGCAGGACCGGATGGTATACCCCCAATTTTCATCAAAAAATGTCATAAATATCTAACCCTACCTCTTAAAATAATCTTAGATGAATCTTTAGAATCTTCAACTTTTCCTGATGCATGGAAGGCTGCAAATATCTTGCCTATCTTCAAGAAAGGAGCAAAGCACAACGTTCGAAATTACCGACCTATTTCCATACTTAACGTATTCTCGAAAGTCTTTGAAAAGCTTCTATGTCCCATTTTGTCTCATTATTCGAACAATATGTTGTCAGTTCGCCAGCACGGTTTCTGCCGCAATCGGTCCACAGTCTCAAACCTTATAGCCTACATATCGGATCTGTGTAAAAACGTCGATAACAGGCAGCAAGTCGACTCTATCTACACCGATTTTAGTAGTGCCTTCGATAAAGTAGACCACTCCATTTTAATCTTAAAGCTAAGGGCATACGGGATCCACGATCCATTGCTCTCGTGGTTTAGATCATATCTTGTAAATAGAACTCTTAGCGTAACTGTAAAAGGCTATACTTCCGATCCCTTCATCGCTACTTCAGGAGTACCTCAAGGCTCACACTTGGGGCCAATCTTATTCTTGCTCTTCATTAATGACATTACCCAAAGCATAAAGTATAGTGAGTGCTCCATTTTCGCTGACGACCTGAAAATCTACCGGGTTATAAAGAACGCTGAAGATAGTTTCTTACTCCAGAAGGACCTAAACTCTATCCAAGACTGGTGCACCAAAAACAAAATGATATTAAATGCCTCAAAATGTGCTCATATAAAATTCACCCGCAAGAAGAACATAGTACACTCAAAGTACTTCATACAAAAACAGCAGCTCGAAGAGGTCTCTGTCATTAGAGATCTCGGCATTATCCTCGATAGTCGGCTCACATTTAAAGATCACATTGATTATATTGCCAGCAAGGCCTGGAAATTGCTGGGTTTTATCAGGCGTAACACCGCCGATTTTAAAAGAACCGACTGCATCACCAGGATCTACAATGCACTAGTACGTAGCATTCTAGAATACGCTGTCTCGGCATGGAACCCGCACTACAGAGCGCATGTCAACAGGCTAGAGCGGGTGCAGCGCTCTTTTACGAGGTACCTGGCCTTCAAAGACAATACAAGTCCCTACAGAGCCAACTACGCCGCTCGCCTAAAACATTTTAAATTACATCCCCTGGAAAAGCGAAGACAAGTAACTGATCTCGTAACCCTGTTTAAAATTGTTCGAAATAACTTGGATTCCCCCGACTTGCTCTACCAGATATGCATCAGAGTTCCACGCCGTACACCTAGAAATTCTCAACAAAAACCCTTTATTTCAAATTTCTCTAAGACTAATCTAGGACAATTCTCCCCAATTAATAGAATGATTAATGCTTACAATAACTTAACTAACCCTGACATTGACGTTGACATTTTTCATGACACTTTATTTAGTTTTAAGAAAAAATTATATTTGCATGTATAGTTATGACTTGTGTTCCAAATTAAATTATTTCTATCATTGTTCAATACATATCTCTTTAAATGATAATCTATGAAAGTAATAAAATTATAATTTCATCTTCAATTCTGTATACAATTTTTGATTAACTTTTTGCTATTTATTATATATATTTTTTTTATTGTGTAATTTATCTAAACAATGCAATTTTACTGTTTTATTTTAGTTTTAACTTTCAAATTGAATTTTGTTTTTACCGGACAAATTGTATCTAATGTTGTGTACACCTGTAATGGTAACTGTAATCGGACTAGATAAAAATGTAATAATAGTTGTAATGACTATACAGTATATCGCTGGTGTATCTTATGAAATAAATAAAAATAAATAAGAAAATTTATTACTCAAAGCAGTGTTCTTAAAGTTGTTAGTTTCATAGAAGTTTAATTTATTATTTTATGTAAAAGAATAGAAGTTTATTTGGTTAAAATTTTATTTAAATTGATTGTTAAAGTTCATCATTTTTATTTCGTCAATAAATAATTGGTAAAAAAGGAATGTTTCTTTCATTTACCAAGAAAACTAAATATGTACAACTTTCGCAATAAACCACACTTATTTAGAAATTAGTTAACCTTACAATTTAATTATTCGGCAAATCAACCGAATATTCGGCCGAATAAGAATGTGAGAAAATATGCCGAATGTACCGAATACGAATATTCGGCCGAACATTCGGCGCATCTCTAATTAGTATCGATATACGGCTAAAAGAGCTGCAAAAATTACGCATCGGCGTTGTTTCTCACGATTTGTATAATATATATAATAGATATATATATATATATATATATATATATATATATATATATATATAGTAAATTTCAAATAAGTCGCATGTAAATTTAGTTGGGACATCCCGAACCACGCACACTTTGACAACTTACAATAACAAGGCGATAAGCACACACTCGCGTGTCGCAAAATTAAAGACAGTTGAAGCGAATGAGCCTGAATCACTTGTTTATATTATTTTATCAACGCAGACATGTAAGGTCAATGCAGTGTCAATATGACAATGAAAAGTTTACATAATACTTGAGTTATGGAATACTAGAATATAAAATCGATGTATCTGACATTAGTGACAGGTACTCAATAGTAGAATCGTTTGATATGTCAAATTTTATTGAGGTAGGGACACAGCAAGAAATATCTTGCTCGGAATGTGGAGCAACGCAACTGAGAAACAGCCTCAGTTGTACCTCAACCTTACAGAAGATCTCAGACAAAAACTGCCGCCACTGCCCTCAAGTTGTGTATTGTACCTGTGGTGTGTAACGTAACCTATAATAACGGGTAAATGACAATCACTTGATTTTTTTTTTTGTTTGATTATTTTTTTAAAATTAACCACGAACCAGCTGTAGCAGCGTAGATAACTAAGCTTTAACCCCGCCTATAAGAAACCATCCATACATAACATCACACATTAAGAGGGGATTGGGGTCGACAAAGTGTGATATTGTGTGACAAGGAGCGAAGGGGGGGTCCAAAATTTTGTGACATCACAACGCAAAATATAATAAATATATCTAATTGGTGAGTAAGGTGACCAGAGCTCCTGGGGGGTTGGGGATTGGGTCGGCAACGCGCTTGCGATGCCTCTGGTGTTGCAGGCGTCTATAAGCTACGGTAATCGCTTACCATCAGGTGAGCCGTACGCTTGTTTGCCGACCTAGTGACATTAAAAAAAAAAAAAAAAAAATTGTTAATTAAATGGAATATATGTATAAAATTGCAAAGTATGTGACGTAACACATGGTCTCATAAATGTGACCATCCATAACAAGGACGGAAGAGGGGTCAGGTTCGTGAAAATCGTATGACGTAATTTATGGATGGCTTCTAATGAAGAAGCTCTTACACAGCAGTAATAAACGTATTATTTATACGTATACTCGTATATTTCGCTTAGAGTCATAAATACAGTCAAAAAGGACAGTCAAAAACTGAGGAAGGGCACAGCAGGAATTCCCTGCTCAAAATATGGAGCAGCCCGACTGGGCAGTACCTCGACCTTACAGAAGATCACAGCTAAATAATACTGTTTTCAAGCAGTATTGTGTTCCTGTTGGTGAGTAAGGTGACCAGAGCTCCTGGGGGACTGGGTATTGGGTCGGCAACGCGCTTGCGATGCTTCTGGTGTTGCAGGTGTCTATAAGCTACGGTAATCGCTTACCATCAGGTGAGCCGTACGCTTGTTTGCCGACCTAGTGATATAAAAAAAATAAAAAATAAACAAATAAAGGAAGGCTAGCGCGGCATCCGGAGGTTGGCAGCACTGTCGCGCAATTAGGTCAAGACGGCGAGACAACGACGCGTCGCACGATTGAGAAGTTTGTGCAAATCATTAAAACGAAGACTATGGCAGTCACGATGCACTTTCTTTGCTCAATTATCCCACCGCTCGTTAATGATTGACGATTGACGATTTTTTCAATAACGCTGTTTTTGACATATTTTTTTTGTAGCCGACTTAGTTGTATAACTACTTATGTCGGCAGACAAGCGTTCGGTTTACCGGATGGTAAGCGATTACCGTAGCTTATAGACGAGCAGAGATAAGCCTGAACAAACTGACAGACAGTCCGACAAAAATTGTAAAAAATGTTATTTTGGTAAATATACCGTATATACATCCGTATACATTTAGTAAAAAGCGGTTATTTTAATATTACAAACAGACAATCCAATTTTATTTATTTGTATAGACGATTAAGAAAGCGATAGTCTCCAAGTCTATGACGTCACGGAATGCGTCAATAATGTGAACTTATTATCACGACCTCGATTCTAATGATTTAATACGATATAATTCTGGACTCTTTAATTAATTAATTAATTAATTAATCAATAATTAATATCTTTAACATACACACACGGTCGTCTGTTCCTAAAGTAGGTAAAGAGAAGAAGAAGAAGAAGAAGAAATAGACTTTATTGTGCACACAAGCTAACATACTTATTATATTTACATACGTATTTTTATTTATTTATTTACACTTTCGCACACCAATACAAGGTTTTAACAGTATTACAAATGCTATATAAAAATAGAATTTGCATCAGTTGCAACAGGCGGCCTTATCGCTCGCTAATACAGCGATCTCTTCCAGGCAGCCTTTGGGCAGAGGACTAAATGAAGAGTGTGGGATGGGGCGCAAAAATGTTATTTAATGGTACATTTTACTGACACAGACCTTTTTTTCAGATTCAATAATAATTATGAACTATAAAACAATATAGTTATCAAGATCACAACTATTATAAGCCAAATAATATTTAAAAAAAAAATATCTATTTTTTTTACCTAAAAGTATCGAATCAGGTCCAATATTAAACTTATTTGTTCTCTAGGCCAGATTCAAATGAATGGAAATAAATTCCGCCATTCAGAACTAGAGTGGCTCGTTTAGGATATCATTAAACTGTAATAATATCGAGGACAATCACAGACGTTTTTACTTCAAAAACCGACTTCAAGTAGATCGACAAATATTAAAATGAGAACATCATTGACATAGTCGAAATCAATTAAAGGCGCATTATTAGTTATAATCGTCACGTCTCACTCAAATTTAAAAAAAAGAACACTTGACAAGAGCCAGCCTTAGAATACATTAAAAAAAAAAGACGAGTGCGCTTTAGACCACACGGCTGAAGAAAAAATTCTTTAGCTCTACGCTACAGTAACATACGAAACGTAACTCTCTTTCTATCTTCACTAACTTGGATCTTCCCGCTCAACTTCCATTCTCCTCGCCCAATTTTTTGTAACGCTCTTGTCATACATTCACCAGCTTACTCCCCTAATCAAGCGTAAAGAAGCTCTAATTTAAAATTCAATATAAAATATTATATTACTCGTATTAAAGCCTATAAAGAATACAGAATTGAGTATCGAGCCCACCTTTCTTGTAGTCGGTTGTAAAGATGAGTTAAACAAAGCAAGGGTAAATATTGGTTTTGATAAGCTGAAACTCTTATCAAATAATGACAACACTACTATACTGATAACAATAATTTACAAATAAGCGATTTTGAATCTTGAATGTTATCAAAACACTCACGTAAACAATCACGTAATACAAAAACCGAAATTTACTCTGCCGACCTTTTTTTCGCTGACTAATTTGATAAGATATTTGTATTTGCTTGCAAACGAAAAATATCGACTTCAATTACATCGACAAGTAATACAACGTAAGTTGATGAAAAAAATTAACAAAGGCACTAGTCGTCACTACGATTTTCGAAGGTTCCCCTCGATTTCTCTAGGATTCCATCATAAGACCCTGCTTTCGTTATCATAGTACCACCCCTGGGATATCTTCTTTCCAAACAAAAAGAAAAAAAGAATTATCATCGTTTAAAATATAATATGTATACTATACGGTCGAATTAAGTAACCTCCTCCTTTTTTGAAGTCGGTTAAAAAACGTGTTTCTTTACGACATCACATTTAAACCTCTAAAACTACCAGTGTTCCTCTACTTTATTAGCATGTACTAGCATGATCATTATTTTGCTGCGATGTTATTTTAAAACTGCGATATCTCCTGAGATACTCATTGAAATCGAATTATGTAAAAGGCTATTTTATTTTAAATTAAATACTTATGATGAAGAACGCATTTATTTAGATAAGGATTAATATCATGTTTATAAAAACATCTTCGCAAATAATGCATTATTTTAGAACAAACTTGGTTAGCGTAAAAAAGGTTATAGTGAGCCAACCTTAAAAGATAGATATATAGATAGATAGGTTATAGTGAACCAGAATCTGATAATGGAATACCAGAGAAATCGAGGAAAACTCTCGAAAATCCGCAATAACTTTTTACTGGGTGTACGATTTTGATAATTTTTAATTTAATCGAAAGCTGATGTTAATCATGTGGTCACATTTAAATTTTATCGAGATCTAATAATTACTTTTTAGAAATCTTTGATAACGCGTAGTTACTTGACTATTTTTTCGTCGATCTACGTTGTATTACTTGTCGAGATTGATAATTGAAGTCGGTTTTTTTTTCGTTTGCGAGCAAATACAATTATTTGAGTTATGCTTAATAATGCGCATTCAATTGACCGTTTTATCGTCTACCTGCGTTGCATCATTCTTCAATATAATTGAAGTCGGTTTTTTTCGTTTGCGATCAACACACAAATATTTTTATTTTCCTTTTCTTTTCTTTTTTGATGACCTATACTAATATTATACAGCTGAAGAGTTTGTTTGTTTGAACGCGCTAACCTCAGGAACTACTGGTCCGATATAAAAACTCTTTCAGTATTAGATAGACCATTTATCGAGAAAGGCTATAGGCTATATATCATCACACTAAGATCAATAAGAGCAGAGCACTAATGAAAAATTATTCAAAATCGTTTTTTTTTTTTAAGTAGCCATTCAACGTGGACGAAGTCGCGGGCAGTAGCTAATTTAAAAGAAAGAATATTGAAACACTTTACAATTAACTCAATAATTGTGTTTGCTCGCAAACGAAAAAAAAACCGACTTCAATTACATCGACGAGTAACACAACGTAGGTCGACGAAAAAATAGTCAAGTAAAAACGCATTATTAGATATAACTCGAAAAGTAGTTGTTAGATCTCAAATAAATTTAAATGGGACAAATTGACACACACCACCTTTCGATTAAAAAAAAATTGTCGAAATCGGTCCACACGGTCAAAAGTTCTGATGTAACATACATAAAAATAAATAAATAAATACAGTCTAATTGAGAACCTCCTTCTTTTTTGGAAGTCGGTTAAAAACCAATACCTACACTCGCTTATTGACGTTCAATCATTCATTCAATACAGAATACAATAATGATCTGTTTACAGTTCGTAAACGATATGCGACATTCCGATTGACCCAGTCAATTGACTCGCCGGATGTGACATCACACATATTGATAACTGACGTAGTCACAAAGTGTACATACATTTACATACAGTTCACAATCGAACGCTATTTTATTCAAGTTATCATTTCAAATTACTGAGGATTTGAAGCAATTTATTCTTTGCAAACCATGTCAGTTATAATGTAAGTTACTCGGATAGTTTGAGTTTGACCCTTCGAAAAACTGTCTATTAACGTAAACAAAGTTTCCAAATTAATTTTTGACGTCTTATAAATTGATGAACACCGGCTGCACGCACGAAAAAGTGTCACGTTCCGCCTGGGCCTGAGCGTGTAAGCGAGAGCGCGGAACAAGCGATAGAGAGGCACGATCGGCCCAAGCGTTGGTTTGTGACACATTTATCTCTCATCTCGCGTGACATCAGTTAGCAGTTCGAAATAATTAATTGATAATAATGCGATTAAATTCATAAAAGTATGCAATTTTTCATCAATGGTTCTGACCTTATCATGTAAAACTATCGTCCGTAAACCGTCTTTACAGACAACTAATTTTTTTTTTGAAAAATTTACCAGATTCTTCTATCTAGGGTTTAATTGTGGGAAAGTGTATTGATGGCCGAAAAATGTTTTAGCTCACAGAACAAATGGAATAATAAAACAATAATTTTAAAAAAACAACAATACAAAAAACACGCCTGTGTGAAAAACAACTAATAGAAAAAAAAAAAATGAACTGGAAGGCTAGAACAAAATAAATATTCAATAATTACACAAAGCCAACGAAATAAATCGAAACAATATCAAAAATTATGTACACTTATAAATATAAATACGGTCGAAATTTTATGCAACATCGTACATAGCATGCAGTCGGAGACATGCACAAAGAGAGAATGATTTGACTTATCCTTCAATTTCATGCCTTCGGGTAAAAAAAAAGAAATACCTTCTACAAAAAACGTAAAACTTATGATCATAAAAAACTATCGAACACATAATTTTGAACACGACCTTACCGTCATCTATATAAACAAAATCACAGACGTTTGTCGTTGTACGTGCAATACGGAACTACCACTGGATAGATAACAAAAACTACTGAGTTTTATTTCTTGGAAACATTGCGGTATCTTCATCTAAATAAATAATATTTGTCCGAGCGCAAACTATAAAAAAAGATAACGACTTCAATTACACCGACAAGTAATACAACGTATGTAGACGATAAAATAGTCAAGTTAGTGCAGAAATATAATTATATTAAAGATAACTCAAATAGTACTCTCAGATCTCAATCAAATTTAAATAGGACCAGCTGACAAGTGTATGTATGTATGTGTGTGTGTGTGTGTGTGTGTGTGTGTGTGTGTGTGTGTGTGTGTGTGTGTGTGTGTTTGTTTTTTTTTTCCTCGTTTGCCATCAAACACAACTCGTTAATGCTTTAAAAGCAAAACAATCGACAGGTTAGTATAAAATAAAATTTAAAAAAAGAATTACTATGTCATCCACCTAAATAAAAATCTTTGTATAGGAATAATAATAATAATTATTATACTCTTTACTGTACACCATTAAAAGAAACGACAAAAAAATTAATAACATAAAATGAAAGATGTACAAAGGGCGGTCTTATCGCTGAAAGAGCCATCTCTTCCAGACAACCTTTGGGTATAGGACGCGAAACAGAAACTGCAGTTAGGAAGTAAACAAATAATTGGTGTGCGAATTAAAATATTTTAATAAAGTACTTATAGATAATATATAATAATAAACATATATAAAGGAATCCGTTTCTTATTTATTTATTTATTTATATACAAGGGATGGTACACGGCACAGAAAAAATTATAAAACAAACAAGGATTAAATATAATTAAAAAGGCCAATTACGACCATCCATCGGTTTAAAATTTAAATTAACAAACGTGAAAAACAAAACAAAAAGGAAACACAAAACCATTAACAAGGTGAAAAAAAAAAAAAAAAATTGTGTTTGCTCGCAAACGAAAAAAAAACCGACTTCAATTACATCGACGAGTAATACAACGTAGATCGACGAAAAAATAGTCAAGTAACTACGCGTTATCAAAGATTACTCAAAAAGTTTTTATCAAATCTCGATAAAATTTATATGTGACCACATGATAAACATCAGCTTTCGATTAAATCAAAAATTATCAAAATCGATATACCCAGTAAAAAGTTATTGCGGATTTTCAAAAGTTTCCCTCGATTTCTCTGGGATCCCATCATCAGATCCTAGTTTCCTTATCAAGGTACCAAACTAGGGATGTCCCCTTTCCAACAAAAAAAGAATTATCAAAATCGGTACATCCAGTAGAAAGTTATGTGGTATAATACAACGTAGGTCGACGAAAAAAGCGTCAAGTAAAAACGCATTATTAGATATAACTCGAAAAGTAGTTGTTAGATCTCAAATAAATTTAAATGGGACCAATTGGCACACACCACCTTTCGATTAAGACAAAATTTGTCGAAATCGGTCCACCCGGTCAAAAGTTCTGATGTAACATACATTAAAAAAAAAAAAAAAAAAAAAATACAGTCGAATTGAGAACCTCCTCCTTTTTTGGAAGTCGGTTAAAAATGGTAAAGACTAGTTATAATATTGACTAGACAGCCGTCTTAGCTACGAATATTAAATCTAGACAAATAAATAAAATTGGAGTGTCTGTTTGTAATAATAAAATAACCGCTTCTTACTAATTGCATATAGATGTATACACGGTACATATATGACCGAGACCTCATCAAAGCTCCAAAAGACCTCCATAGTCCAGAGTTCTCGAGACGCTGAAAACCGCATCAAGTGGAGGCGTATAGCGGGGGCTGCTTTAGCCAATGGATCGTCATCAACTACGACCACTCTGTCAAGAGTGAACGACTAAGAAGAAGAAGATAGCAAAATAACATTTTTTACAGTTTTTGTCTGTCTATTTGTTCCAGCTAATCTAAAAGAAAAAAAAAGGTAAAAGTTCAATTATACTAAACATTTCTTGCTTGGTTTCATGGCTTTCAGAAATCAGGAAAAAAAGGCCAAGTGCGAGTCGGACTCGCTCACGAAGGGTTCCGTACCATTGACTAAACTAAATATAGGTAATTTTTCTGTAAAATATTTAATTGTTAAATAAAACGAAATATTTTGTGAATATTTCAAGCGTTTATCTAGTGCTGATTTTAATATTAGGCAAAAAGCGGCAAAAAACACTTTTGTTGTACGAGCAGCCGAAATCGGGTGTATCAACTAGTCTTATCGTATGTATATGTCGGAGACAGTCATTAATACGGACGAGAAAGGAAGTTTGGCTGGCATTCTGAGGCTGGCAGCACTGTCAGGCAATTCGGTCAAGATGGCGACAACGCGTCGCGTGAATATTTGCGAAAATCATTAAAACGCAGATTATGGCGATTACGATGTAGTTTCTTTGTTCAATTATTTAACATGATATCTGACGATCGTTGGAATAACGATGTCCTCGACATATTCCGAGTATTTGTTTACGTAAATAGTTTTTATTATTACTAATCGCAAACAAACACTGACAACAGCGCTTATGTAAATATAGATAATAAAATCAGCAAAGTGCGATCAACTTTTAAGAGTTCCTTAACATTTATGGCCAGTTTCTATAAGGCTTGAATTTACTTTGTTGAATTTTATTGATGTACGGCGCAGTTATTTACAGCATTATTATAGATATGGAACAAAATATGATCCTGGATAGAAGCGAAAATATCTTTTAAAATAAAAATAGGTAAAAAAACTTTTTAAGTTAAACGGTTTTATGTTAAACATACATTGCAATGTTTAAGATAAATGTACTAAAAACCAAAAAATAATAAAATAGATACAGTCGTGGGAATTATAAACATATGCATAGACTAGACTAAAATAAAACCGTGGGGCACGTCAATTGTCTACAATCGTTGATTAAAATGTTTGTTCTGTAATGTTACACTATAATTAGGCAGTTGTTCAACCGACAACGATGGACGTGTGATAAGTAGGGCTAGAATGTGGAAACAAGCTAGCAAGCTCGATTATAAGCGAGTTTTAGGGTTTCATAGTGGTGAGCGAGTAGTACTTTTATCATATGTTTTGTCGATTAAAGACAAACTACGAGCAGTGAAACGATTCCTCGCCAGCCAGCAGTGTGAATGTCCAACGATAAACTAGTTGAAACATCTCTTTTGTTTACATGGAGTGTATAACTATTGGAATTTCCATGAGCAAGAAAATAGTAAGTAATTTCCTCACCGTCTGCGGCCAACTGCCTATTTTAACGACGAATTAAACGATTCTTCTATCGCACATTAAGTCGATAATTTGTAGACAATTGACGTGCCCCACGGTTTTATTTTAGTCTAGTCTATGCATATGTTTATAATTCCCACGACTGTATCTATTTTATTATTTTTTGGTTTTTAGTACATTTATCTTAAACATTGCAATGTATGTTTAACATAAAACCGTTTAACTTAAAAAGTTTTTTTACCTATTTTTATTTTCTAGTTTTTAGTTTTTATTTCGCATTCTGTTTAATTCATTTAGTGCTTCATTATTGCAAGGCCCATCTTAAATATTGAGGTTGTATAGTGCACTGTATTCTTCTTGTCAAGCCCTTTTATTTGATACCCATATTGGTGGGATTGATAAAAAATTGTTATCAGACATTTGGTAGCGGCGGCCAGCTTAGATTTCAATTTTGCATAGTAAATTGTATTCTACTTGTTGAGACCTTTCATTTGATACCCATGTTGATGGGATTGATTAAACCTAAGTTATCCGCCATTTTGTAGAGGCCGCCATCTTGGATTTTAATTTTATATAGTACATTGATCATACTGGTTGAGCACTTTCATTTGATACCCATATTGATGGGATCGATAAAACCTACCTTATCCGCCATTTTGTAGTGGCCGCCATCTTGTATTTCAATTTTTTATAGTATATTGTATTCTGCTTGTTGAGCCCTTTTATTTGATACCCATATTGATGGAATCGATAAAACCTACGTTATCCGCCATTTTGTAGCGGCCGCCATCTTGGATTTCAATTTTTTATAGTATATTGTATTCTGCTTGTTGAGCCCTTTCATTTGATACCCATATTGATGGGATTAATAAAACATAAATTATCCGCCATTTTGTAGCGGCG
The DNA here is from genome assembly GCF_905220565.1 of Melitaea cinxia. Classification (NCBI taxonomy): domain Eukaryota; kingdom Metazoa; phylum Arthropoda; class Insecta; order Lepidoptera; family Nymphalidae; genus Melitaea; species Melitaea cinxia. The sequence goes on along the minus strand of NC_059418.1, from coordinate 6,899,671 downwards.
GCCATCTTGAATTTATAATGATAATGAATAAACATAATTGTATTGTCACCAAAATCCAAAGTGTATACAAAATTTCAGATTAATCGGTTGACAGGAAGAGGGTGAAATTTGAATTACTAAATTTGACCCAAGAATAAATAAAGAAAAAATAAAAAAACAAACGGGGTGAGCTAACTAAAACCGTTTAAAAAACGAGTGTGCTTTAGACCACACGATTGAAGTATAACTTACGAAACGTAATCCTCTCTATCTTCACTAACTTACATCTCCCTCTCAACTACCGTTCGCCGCACCCGATCACACTTTTCGTAACGCTCTCGTCAAGCATTCACCAGCTTACTCCCCATGTCAAGCGTGCGTAAAATTTTACTTCAATAATGTCAATAAAACCAAGCTATTGACCTTATACGTATCATTATAGCATGGTCTTCGGTGCGACAAAGCCAGCCCTGCGGTCAGCAACCCGGCTGCCCAGCGTGACGACTATGGGCAACACACGTGATTTTTATTCCATTTTCGGCGCGAACTTGTGGAGGCCTATGTCAAGCAGTGGACTGCGATAGGCTAAAGTGAGTGTATCATTATAGTTTTGTTACGATTAAGTCAAGGAGTGTCAATAGATTGTCATAACACGGTATCTCAACAAAGTGTTCAGCTCTGTTATATTAATTAAGGCCAATTAGTAACAACAGGGCGGATAACCCAGTGTGTGTAATCGCTGTTTACTTGTGAGTGTTTTGTGTGTCTCGAGTTGTAAGTGTATGTCTAACTCTTACTTCAAGGGTTCCGTATCGCTCGAATATTTCATTGACTATTTTTGAATCATCATTATACAAACTAAAATTATTTTTCGCTTTGTTTAATACTATGTAATGATTATTAAAAAAATAACTTAAATAAAGTAATGAAGCAGTACCAACATGAGTTTGTAGACGAATTTCGATGACTCTCACTTTCAGATACGACAAATAAGAATTTCCACTGTACAATCGAAGATCAGAATGATCCCTAAAAATATTGTGGTGTCGCTAAATAACCATTTTTTTAACGCATTAAATTTATTGGCATTTAAAACGAAGTGACAGACAAGAAAAAAATAAAAAGTCAAAAAGTAAAAACGCTTTTGAAGATACTTCACTGCTTTTTTTTATTTGTCTACTTATACTACCAAATTCCACACGAAGGTCGCAGACAAATACGGTCTCTTTCAAATATTGATCAGTTTTATCTATTATGTATATAAATAATATAAAAAGTGGTATTAGGAATGTTTAATATTTATTTTAAAACCAGCCAGTAAATATTCATCTTGATATTTAAATCACGATTAACAATAACAAATATAGTCATGATGTCATATTTTTTTTAAATGTTTGGTGAGGAGACCTTTAAGTAAAAACACCGTGACAAAGAACAAATATAGGTAGAAATACACGTATCTACACCAAGCGGAAGCCAAACTACACAGTGACGTAGCGAGCTTAACTCGCACCCGGGGCACAATATCTCTTTAGCCTCTCATTCGAAAACCATATTATATATTCAGCAATTTTTTCGTTTTGCGGACCATTTGGCGCCCGTTTGTGAGTAGCGCCCGGGGCATGATGCCCCCTCCCCCCTCGCTAAGTCACTGGAACTACACGTACAATACTCTACTACTACTACAATCTCATAAACGATTTTAAGACTGTCAAAATATAAGTTTAAAGTTTTTATTAATAATTGTGTTTGCTCGCAAACGAAAAAAAAAACCGACTTCAATTATATCGACGAGTAATACAACGTAGATCGACAAAAAAATAGTCAAGTAACTGCGCGTTATCAAAGATTACTCAAAAAGTAGTTATCAGATCTCAATAAAATTTATATGTCACCACATGACAAACATCAGCTTTCGATTAAATTAAAAATTATTAAAATCGGTACACCCAGTAAAAAGTTATTGCGGATTTTCAAGAAGTTCCCTCGATTTCTCTGGGATTCCATCATCAGATCCTGGTTTCCTTATCATGGTACTAAACTAGGGATATCTTCTTTCCAACAAAAAAAGAATTATCAAAATCGGTACACCCAGTAAAAAGTTTTTGCGGATTTTCAAGAATTTCCATCAATTTCTCTGGGATCCCATCATCAGATCCTGGTTTCCTTATCATGGCACTAAACTTGGGATATCTCCTTTCCAACAAAAAAAGAATTATCAAAATCGGTACATCCAGTAGAATGTTATGTGGTATAATACAACGTAGGTCGACGAAAAAAGCGTCAAGTAAAAACGCATTATTAGATATAGCTCGAAAAGTAGTTGTTAGATCTGAAATAAATTTAAATGGGACCAATTGGCACACACCACCTTTCGATTAAAACAAAATTTGTCGAAATCGGTCCACACGGTCAAAAGTTCTGATGTAACATACATTAAAAAAAAAAAAATACAGTCGAATTGAGAACCTCCTCCTTTTTTGGAAGTCGGTTAAAAACTAGCTGGACTTCGTCCGCGTGGAATGGTGACTTTGGACAGCATTTTTTGGATATATCTTTTGGTTTAATTTGAATTATAAACATCGTCGTTTGGATATTTACATATTCAACATGATTCTTTATATTGGCATAACTTTTTTATTTATGACTTGATTATGGTAATGATTGACATGAAACAAACGAACGCACAAATAAACAGAGAAAAATTCTAACAATCATTGTTTTAGGAGCTATATATAAAGGCCTCTATAATATTTTATCTCATATATCTTTCATGTACAGACAACGATCCGTTACATCTATATAATACTAGCCGACCCGTGCCCACTTCGTTGGACGTTAATTATTATTTTTGTGATGCAAATATATAGTAAAGTTTTCATCTCATCTCATAGAGTCAGCAAAGCATTGAGATGCTTCTGGTGTTGCAGGCGTCTATAAGGTACGGCAATCGCTTATCATCAGGTGCTTCTTTGCCGACCTAGTTATATATTTAAATAATTGTGTTTGCTCGCAAACGAAAAAAAAACCGACTTCAATTACATCGACAAGTAATACAACGTAGATCGACGAAAAAATAGTCAAGCAACTACGCGTTATTAAAGATTACTCAAAAAGTAGTTATCAGATCTTAATAAAATTTATATGTGACCACATGATAAACATCAGCTTTCGATTAAATTAAAAATTATCAAAATCGGTACACCCAGTAAAAAGTTATTACGGATTTTCGAGAGTTTCCCTCGATTCCTCTGGGATTCCATCATCAGATCCTAGTTTCCTTATCACGGTACCAAACTAGAGATATCCCCTTTCTAACAAAAAAAGAATTATCAAAATCGGTACATCCAGTAGAAAGTTATGCGGTATAATACAACGTAGGTCGACGAAAAAAGTGTCAAGTAAAAACACATTATTAGATATAACTCGAAAAGTAGTTGTTAGATCTCAAATAAATTTAAATGGGACCAATCGGCACACATCACCTTTCGATTAAAACAAAATTTGTCGAAATCGGTCCACACGGGCAAAAGTTCTGATGTAACATACATAAAAAAAAAAAAAAAATACAGTCGAATTGAGAACCTCCTCCTTTTTTGGAAGTCGGTTAAAAAATCAAAACATATATACTATAATCCATATCCATTGCTACAGCTTCTTAAAACCTCACTCATCATCATTGAGCGTCAGCGTCATCATTTTCATAAAATTTCACACCCCTATGTATTTTTTCATAACATTATATCATAAAGTTAAAAAAAAAAACCTTGGCAGAATGAACGCGACAGTGAACTTGTGCGAAAAAAATAATTATCTGCGTTCAATGCCCGGACGGACGCATATACTGTCATGTCATCGAGTTTCAAATCGCAATAGTTCTAAAGAAGTTTACCTCAAAAAATGTAGCTATATCAGACAGCTGTTACCTACAACACAAGCATTAAGTTGTTTACCTTAGAAACCGATGACCGTGTGTGTCAAACATATACTTGCGACCTCATTCCGTCCATATTTTTTTACACGATAAGCTATGACCAACGTGTCATATACTAAACCCTCCGAAACACGCTGCATCTTATGGCATAAGTATTATTCCGCTCGGTTCAGTAGTTTTCGAAGTAAAGCCGAACGAAAAATCGGCTTTCCATTTATTGGTTATAAATGAATATGTGCTACGACGCAAACGAGAAAAAAAACTGACTTCAATTACATCGACAAGTAATACAACGTAGGTCGACGAAAAAATAGTCAAGTAAAAACGCATTATTAGATACAACTCGAAAAGTAGATGTTAGATCTCAAATACATTTAAATGGGACCAAATGACATGCACTACCTTTCGATTAAATTTTTTTTGTCGAAATCGGTCCACCCAGTCAAAAGTTCTGAAGTAACATACTTACATTAAAAAAAAAAATACAATCGAATTGAGAACCCCTCCTTTTTTGGAAGTCGGTTTAAACAGGGAGATGTTAATCACACAGAGCGAAAGAAGTAATGGCTAAAACAAGTATCAATTTTTCATCATGTTAGGACAATGACACAATTTTAAAATACCATTTTAGTTATTATTTGCGTTTTTGGATTGAAGCCAGCAAATATTTACTCCATACATCACAAAACAATATGTTTGTTCGCGAACGAAAAAAAAAAACAGTGACTTCAATTGACATTGAAAAGTAATACGACGTAGGCAATTGAAAAAAAATCGATTAAATACGCATTATAAGATATAAATAATAAAGTACTTGTCATATCTCGATCAATTTCAAACGGGACCAAACGACAAGCGCCAGCTTTTGATTAACAAAAGAATCATTAAAATCGGTACACCCAGTAAAAATTTATAAGGTAACACACAAAAAGAAATATCGTTCGAATTGAGATCCTCCTGCTTTTATGAAGTGGGGCAACAGTTCCCTCGCAGCGTCTGTCTTTCTGTTCATGTGGTTTTCACCAATAGATAGAGTGATTGAGGAGGATGGTTCAGGTACATAATTTGTTAAGGTTTTCTGTAGATTTGGTGAAATATGACAATAACAGTTCAACTGGTCAATAATAATAAATATATGACGTGGTACTATGACGTCACACTAAGTAGGGGAGGTCTCATAAATGTGCCCATCCGTAACAAGGACGGAGGAGGGGTCAAAAATTCGTGAAAATGTATTATTCGTGTGACGTAATTTATTTATCCCTTAAGGGAGAAGCTCTTACGTAGCAGTAATAAACTGATTGGCGCAATTTATAAACGTAAATTTACACTCATATGTCGGTTAGAGTCATAAATACAGTCAAAAAGGAAGGCTAGCGCGGCATCCGGAGGTTGGCAGCACTGTCGCGCAATTAGGTCAAGACGGTGAGAAGACGCGTCGCACGATTGAGAAGTTTGTGGAAATCATTACAACAAAGACTATGGCAGCTACGATGTAGTTTCTTTGCTCAATTATCTCATTATTCGTTAATGATTGAAGATAGTTATAATAAAACTCTTATGACATCTTTTTAATACAAGTAGATCGGCAAATAAGCGTACGGCTCACCTGGTAGTAAGCGATTACCGTAGCTTATAGACGCCTGCAACACCAGAAGCACCGCAAGCACGTTGCCGACCCTTGAACCTCCCTAGACGCTCATCACAACAATCATATTCTAATCGTGGTACAAGACAATCCGTAATAAATTACTTCAGCCTATCGCAGTCCACTGCTGGACATAGGCCTCCACAAGTCCGCACCAAAAATGGCGTAAACTCATGTGTCCGTAACAAATGGATGGATGTTTTATACTCTACAACGCAAAAACTTCTGAAGAGATTGTAAAAGAACTTGATACATAGATAGCTGGAATCCAAAATAACACATATACTACTGATGATTCGGCAAACAAAAGGCGAAAGATAAAGGTGACGTTTAGAAAGAGAAATCAATTAAAACTCTTTACTTGAAAACTTCATAGGCACAATTTAAAAAGTGCGCGTGTCAGCTGTAAGCGACTGGAGTTTACTGTTTAAGAACTACTCTAGTAAAATAAGTTTTGTATTGCAGAATTATACAAAGCGCAATATACAAATATATTAATAAAAAAATTTTGGTCTTTACTCATTAAGAATCGTTTTTCATATAAGGCCCCCGGTATGAAAAAAAATATGAGTAAAATCTACTGATCGAATGACCTCAATAGGGTTCCGATAGATGGCGTTATTTGATTCTTTTATTTACTATTTGAAATGGTATTAATCTTTTTTAGACTCGCTAAAAAAATACAGTCGAATTGAGAACCTCCTCCTATTTTTAAGTTGGTTGAGAATATTGTATATAATATTAAAAGTTACAACCCTATTTATTAGACTCTCAGTATCTAAAAGATTAAACAATTACAATAGAATAAACCACAAACCAACAATAAATATTACTTGGAAAATAGCTTGTAATAATATTGAAACAATTGTTTATTTTTTTACACAGCAGTGCCTGCGACTCCATCTTTTGAAGTGATAAATTCTTTTATGGGAGGGTAAACCGCTTCGTTACGTAACGCGTTACGGCGCCAGTCTGTCTGGCTTCCCTTTCCCTCAAGCATACAGCAGCGATAGGCGGGCTCCTCTCTCTCTCACTCTAACTCAGAGCGCTAGCTGTCTTTTCTCAAGTTAAATAATTTCAATATTAAATCGGTTTTTTTTTTGTTATCGCAGGGGAACCCATTTACGGGTGATATCCAGGACGCCCCGGTAGTCCTAGACCGTATGTCGGCTTCAACACTTGGGGTTGTACTACCAACCAAACCCCTGCGCTTTAATTGGAGGGTCCCGGATCTGCAGGCAACAGGATCCCTCAAGCGACAGGCTGGCCTCGGCAAAAAGACCAGACTTCTCCTCCATGGGGACTGTCCGGCTCACCTCTGAACAATCCCGACGACGTCGTGTCTAGCAGGACCGGGTTCCCATCCCGGCCCGACACGGGCACAAGGGCGTTACTGGAAGCGCATTAAGTAGCGCCTCCTACGCACCCCCGTTCGTCGCCTACGGACGGAGGCCTCGTCGGCGGCCCCCTCTCTCATCCGCTCGTCGTTCCCGTTCTGGGACATTACTGTCTCGCAGAAGGAGGCCATCGCCTTCCAGGACTCGTCGTCGCCGAGCATCGCGGTGATAACGCTCGGCGGTGACAAGTCCCCTCCGAAAATCGGTTCAACTTAGATTAGTTTTAGTTATCACTTCAGTCGGGCGTCCCTGATGGTAAGCGGATACCGTGTAGCTTATGGACGCCTACAACACCAGAACCATTACGAGCGCGTTACCGACCCTTCTAGAAGCTACGTTATTCACCACAGGAGCACAACACCAATTGAGAGCAGCATTATTTAGCTGTGATCTTCTGTAAGGATGACGTACTTCCCAAGTCGGGCTGCTCCAAATTTTGAGCAGGATATTTCCTCAATTAGACCCTCAATTGCTTGCGTAGTATATATTTAATACATATATCGGGTACAAGCGATAAAATATACATTAATTTTTAATTTAGAACTGCAATAACCGTTAATTTCGTTCAGTAATTTTTCGTGATTCGCTAACAGACTACAGAAAAAATGTATAAATAATATTATTTTCTTCTATCCTATTAAGACCCTCCATACATTTTTTTTAACTACCACTTATATACAGACGTACAATACAAGACAATACAAATATTCTTTATTGTAAACCGCAATAAAATTATGACAAAATAAACAAATATACAAAAGGTAGTATTATTATTATGTATGGGTAAAAATTTCGCTTCTGCCACTGGTAGCTTGGAGAATAAGCCTCAGCTTTACCTACCTTACATTGCTTCAAATTTGGCGTCAAGTTCGATGGTTTTGAATGAGACTGATGACGTAGAAGTCACAACCATCATCAATGGTCTTAAGAGCCATTCTGCTGTTGGATGGGACGGTATAACGACATCTTTACTTAAAAGCGCCGTGGACATTCTCTGTCCTTCAATTACTAGGGTCTGTAATCTCTGCTTGTCTCAGGGAATATTCCCCAGGGTCTTTAAAACCGCCATTGTTCACCCAATATTTAAAAAAGGTTGTAAAGAATCTGTTACCAATTATAGACCTATTTCTGTTTTAAGTTCTCTGTCAAAGATTCTTGAAAAACTTATTAACAAAAGAATCGTGTCTTATTTAGAGAAATATAGCTTGCTTGCTTGCTTGTAACCAATATGGTTTTAGAGCTGGTAAATCTACAGAGGATGCGCTTATGACTTTGGTGGACGATGTGATTGGAAATATCGACGGTAAAAGGAGGACTCTGGGTATATTCTTGGACCTGTCTAAAGCGTTTGATACAGTTTCTCTTCCTTTTCTTCTTATTAAATTGGAAAAAATTGGCGTCAGGGGAATTGCTCTAAACCTCCTGAAAAGCTATCTATCTGAAAGAACGCAAAAAGTTAAAATAAACAGTGTCATCAGTGATGAGGCGAATCTTACGTATGGAGTACCACAGGGTAGTATATTGGGTCCCACTCTTTTCTTGATATACGTAAATGACCTCTGTAATCTTAAAATACCAAACTGCAAAATTGTATCATATGCAGATGACACTGTTCTTCTCGTCCATGGTAAAAATTGGACTGAGACGCGTAAGCATAGCGAAATGGCTCTCACCGTCGTGACGAGTTGGTTGTCTAACAACATCCTGACTTTAAATTTGGATAAGACTGTGTTTATGACATTTGGCTGCAAGCGCTCCTTACCCTCCAATTCCTTCTCACAACACATAAATGCTATCCCGAACATGGTATTTGCAGCTGTAGCAATATAACTCGCTCTTCCATTGTAAAATATCTAGGTGTACTCGTTGATGAAAATCTTACTTGGAAGAATCAGATACAAGCTATTGCCTCCCGGTTGCGTAAACTTACATACATCTTTAGGCAATTAAGATCAAGTGCTAGTTTCCAAATTATGAAGATGGTTTATTATGCCCTTGTGCAATCGTTACTTGCTTACTGCATACCGGTTTGGGGTGGTGCAACCAAAACAACCTTGCTTCAACTGGAAAGAGTGCAGAGATGTATCCTAAAGATTATGATTTCGAGACCTATCCGTTTCCCGACAACAGAACTGTACGAGATTTGTGGCGTATTAACAGTTCGACAGTTATTTGTCCTTTGCTCTGTTCTCCGTAAACACAAATTCACCCCATTTGATGAACGGTTTTTGTCGGGAAAGCGGAGATGTGATAGAGTATGTCCTGTTCAATTTTGTCACAGAGTCTCCTCATTTCGTCAGTATTATTACTTGAGTCCCATACTGTACAATAAAATTAATAAGCAATTAAATATTTACCCCCTTACTTATCGTGTATGTAAATCTAAATTGACAAACTGGTTATTGAAATTAAATTATAATCAGACGGAAAAACTTTTGGTCACTGTAACCTAGCTAGACATTTTTGGTGTTTTTATAGGTGAACGAAGTGAAACGTATCCACATATTCTAACAAACACATACGCACACACCTACGCACACACAAACACACACACACACACAAACATTTCGTACTTACACACAACACACGTTTCTAAATTCCACATCATTGCATCCCTTTTTATTATCTTTGTTTTATCATAGTTATTTTATAGTTGTTTGATCTTTATTATTCCTGCCGGCCTAGCATGCATACAACGAGATATCTCTTGACGAGAGAGAAAGATAATGTCTACATCGAGTATTTTCTCGATTACCCTAACATGCGCACTACGAGAGACAAAATTCTCTTCCGAAGACTTCGCCTTGTCGAGTAGAGAAACATTATCAACCATAATCACAACTGAATATCATTCTTATTTCTTATGTCGTAAAGTTGAATTTACAAGGTTATTGACCAATTTCAAACGAGTGACACATGTTTTATTTAAAAATGTTCTCGGCCTTTTGGCTAAGAAAAAAAGTGTATATCTAATTTAAAAAACTCTAATATGGAAAATAAAACGGCGTAAGTAAATGAATTTAATTATATATGTAAAACAATATGCTCGTGTTGTGCTTTATATCTTGTCGCACATTAGATAATTGTAATTCTATCACGCATTGTTTGTTTGTTTTTTTTTTTTTTTAATTTTTAAAATTTTTTGAATTTTTGAATTTTTTTTTTTGATTATTGATTTTACTTTTATTCTATTTAATTTTATTTTTAGTTATTGATTTTTTTAATATAATTTTGTTTTGTTTTTTATTCTGAATGTTGTCTTGTCTTGTTGTACTAACCAAATATGGACTTATACTTTGGTCTAAAATAAAGTATTATTATTATTATTTAGAATAAGAAGCAACAGGGCTCAAATACGTTTTTTGTGTCATTATATGGCACACTTCACTCGACTTTTCGCATTTCCCGCTCTTCGTATACCGAAATTATATAATTATAATAGGGAAACGCCATGGTATACAAAAAATAGGCACCCGGTTTTATTTATTTTTTATTTGTCGTCTTTCTCGTCGATAATATTGAAGACGAGAAGTTTCTCTTCCTAAAACGACAAAATTCGACAAAATTACGATGTCATGTTAGCTTCCGTAGAGATAAATATCACAGATCACTAAAATTGAATGATTATCTCTTCTTGACGTAACGAGAAGAGTATCGCGTGCACGCATGTTAGCTACTGTAGACATAGAGAGATAATACGAGAAAAGGGGTCGACAAAATTTTGTCGTGGCGTGCATGCTAGGCCTGCTGGTTTCATTGTTTATGTTTATTTTTTGTAACATTTGGTCATCTTTGTGATACGACGCTTTGCGAGGAGGGCGTTAATGACTGCGACACAGTTTTATACTAATGTAGTTATTATCGTTACAAATAGTTTTTGTTATGTACCAAATATTTGAAATAAATAAATATTATTATTATTATTATCCCTAAAACATAAAATATAACATAATATCCATTAATACTAGCTGTAAAAACGTATAATTTTCCGTAATTTAATCATTTTTTTTTTTTTATATAATTATAAACTAGCTGTAAGTTTTCGAAATTTGAAAAAATAAATAAAAAAGAATCTCTTCCAGACAACCTTTGGGCGAAAGCCATGAAGAGAATGAAACAATAAAAAAGGTGTACAAATGATATACAAATAACAGACAGACATGGACCAGTTAAATTTTCTGTAATGGGTACAGATAAGAATGTAAAACATTGTTCTTTGTGACGTTGATATTGCAAGTATGTGTTTATGTATTAAATTACTCAGAGATTCATGCTTCACTACTATCTGTGATCAAACACTAGGTACATACATACATTTGTAGGATATAATTAAATAAATAATTATTTTATAACATACACACACAGTCCTCTTTTATTTTTCTTTTTAACACAACAACGGGTGTGGGGCTCCCTTCGCGAACAGAACGCGTACGGACTACCCACTTAGACCAGCGGTGCCCTCATCGTTATAGTGGGGCGCCACGGGATCGTTAACGCATGCAACCGTGACGCCCCGATGTTTGGCACGCCTAGCGCCTGTGCAGGCGACCTTCGCCCAAAGAGTACTCATGAGCACCATGAGCGCTCTACTAACCCGCCGCGGTGGCGAGTGAGAGGGATGGTGCCATGCCCTTACTCTATTGCAGATGGTGAAGGAGGCGATATCGGCTTCGCGCTGCCACTCCGCAGCGTCTTCTAGAGGCACAGCCGACGCACCTCTAGCGATACACACAGTCCTCTCTTCCGATGATAAGCAACTTAATGCTTGTGTTGTAGGTAACTGCAGACTAATATATACAATGTGGGAATGCACAAACTCACAACCCCAGCAGAAAGCAGGGCTACTACAAACTGCCCCAAAGGGCTAGTCATTCATTTATTTAAATATATAAATTCAAGAGGTTTTCTTTTCAAATTCAAATCCACTTTTCCACATTGGGAAGTAAACTCATTTTCAAGAGACTATTTTTTAAAATAAATACTATAAAACTAAAAATTATTTTTAACTGACTTCCATAATCAAGAAGATTCTAGAGATGTTAGATAACTACATAACATTGTACTGGGAGTACAATTTTGATTATTCTTTTTTTAATTGAAAACTATTGCTTGTCATGTTTCCATTTAAATTTGATCGAGGTCTGACAAGTATTATTCCTAATAATGCATATTTATTATTACCTATGCCACCTCGCTCATTGTAACTAGTCTAGGTCTTAAACAACTTTTAGTCCTATGATAAAATTTTGCAAGGATATTCTATATACCATTATCTGATAAAAAAAATAAAAATTTAAATAAAACTCTTTATTGTACATCATTAAAAGAAACAACAAAATAATAACATAAAATTCAAAGGTGGTCTGGTCTTATCGCTGAAACAGCGATCTCTTCCAGACATCCTTTGGGTATAACATACGAAACAGAAACTGCAGTTAGGAAGTAAACAAATAATTGACATGCGAATTAGAACATTTTAATAAAGTACATATAGGAAAAAATTGTTCTGACAAAAAAATAAATAAAATTCTAATGCATTTTTTCTAAAACAATCCACCACTCTGCTCCACTGCAGGTTGACATCTATTTTTTCCATACTATAAGTAACTATCAGTATCAGGTGTATATGATAATAAACGGGATAAGGAAAATGAAATGAAACCAAATGAAAAACTAGCAACTATCGGTATTTAGCCACCCACTTGGCACACACACTACACAAGAGTGGTTGTAAAGAATGTCCAATCAGATAAAATTGGGTTATATATAAAATTTTGTGTATGTTTAAAAAATAAATGTTATTAATATTAATAAAAATAGGTTTCATTATTTATTTTACAAATGTAATGGTTATAAAATTAAAAAAAAATTATCAAGGCATGAAACTAAACAAAATGTTTAAAAAGAGTTTTGTCGTAATAATAAACAAAGAGTTAGAATTTTCTTAAAATAAGCATCCTTAAAAATTTAAAATAGAATCAAAATAATATTATAAGTTCATAATAAATATGGTCATTAAATATTAATTATTTGCCAATTCATAGTTTTTATTTTAAGTTTTTTGACTTTAATTAAAAAAAATACAATTTTATATATAAGTTTTAACTAGTAAAATACACTTTTAAATTACTATTATATGTAAAAGGAAGAAACGCATAGTGCATCGCAATACAATATACAAAAAAAAAAAAAAATATTTCCATGACAATGTAATTAAAAACCTAAAACATCTCATTATAATTACCATAAATCTCGAAATGTATACGAACGTCATTATATTACAATAGATTATTCATTTTTATTACTCACCGATATGTATTTGCTTCGAAAATAAATTAGGAACACAAATCAAAATAACACATATACACTCATCACTTGCACATCACACCTATAAGAATTTTAATTCACTATAAACAAGGGAATTTTCATAACATATACAAAAGTCAACCATTGTTTCCCGTTGTACAACAATGAATGAATGAATAGATATTTCAATAATGACAGAAATGATAGTAGGAGGTACAGAGTACTACAGAGTACTTACTACCTAGGTAGTGTCATTTTTTCATTCTTCATAATATGATAGATCAATGATAGACCTACACATGGGTGCCAAAATTTTATTCTACTTATTGATTACAAAATAAACTTTTTATTATGTTATAATTTCAAGTTATGTTATCAAGATACATTTCTGAAACACGTCACAAAAATTTAAGTCTTTTATTTTGACAATCGTACGAGCTCTAAGTGCTGAGCTAAACCTGCTTTTCAATATTTGTCAGATTATTTTAAATATGCAATATTTTATATTATCCATCAAACCCTGGCCTTCTCCAACAAACTAGCCATCAATAGAAAATTTTGTTATTATAGCTGAAAAAAATTACAGCCAGACATAATATGAAGGTAATACAATACTTACAACATTTTATTAATTATATAAAGTACTTACAACATTTTTAAATGGCAACAAAAATCTAGAATATCACAGCTAACAACTAACACACTAACATACAGCAACAACTACTAACTAACACACAGCTAACTAACAAAGTTAGCGATGAACGTGATTGTTTTGTTCGTTTTTAGTACATAGATATTATATATGATGATATATTTTATTAAAGATAGATACGTCATTACAAATATTTTCATTAAAAAGGAAAGTTAAGTATCTACGTTTGAAATTTCTTTGTTTTTCTAAAAAAACCTACAATTGTTGATAAACAATGAACATTCTTTTTTATACAAACGAGTAAGCGATTAAAAATGAATGGAATTAAACCCACTCAATTTCAAATAATGAAGCTGAAAGTCATGTTCGTTACTTTATTATTAAATACGAATATATCATTACAAGAAAACAATCAGAACTTTTTAAACAATTTTTTTGATTACGATTTTAATTGGAGTACAGAAAAAACAAATTTACGTCAGAGATTTTTAGAAAAAAAGAAACAAGATTTAAAATTAAAGCTATTCGATAAAATAGATTCGAATAAAACCTTATTCGTTAACGGTATAATGCATTTTCTTAATGATAATTTAAAAAATAGAATGGAAAATTCGTTTAGAAACGTTTTAATGATGAAAGGTTCTAAGTATATTTTTAAAAGAGATTTCTTTTGGAGAACATGGCGCGAAGTAAAAAATGAAACTGGTTATAGTTCAGTGATTTGTTATAAGTGTCAAAGTATTATCAATGAAATGTGTGTTAAATGTCATAGTGGCGGATATTGGGTAACAATAATTTTAACATTCTCTCCTTAACTCAAATTATATTATAATCTTCCTCTTCTTCTTTTGGATTAATAGATATTAATGTCGTCATAACTATGAGCACATATAATTTCGCTAATGTCGAGTAAACATAGTAACTACTTCTTATCAATACTTGAGTTTGCTTACAAACGAAAACAAAAACCGACTTCAATTGCATCGACATCGGATACGTCAAGCAGTACAGTAGTCAGTAAAACATTCAATTATATAATATGTGTTAGTAAGGATAACCTAAAAAACTAATCGTCAGAGTGTGTGTGTGTATGTTTATAAAATATATTTATTTATTAACACTATTTTATCAATATTTTATAGTTTAATTTGTGTTCGACACTTTTTACAGGTTATCGAAGAAAAACCACCAAAATGTCCATACGAAATACTTTCCTTAAAAACGGAGCAAGAAGTATGCGTTGTCAATTACACACAATATTTTAAGCAATTTGATTCATGTCCATCTATTATGTCGCTAAGAGAGTTAAGAATATCTTGCGGGAATCCTGTCGAAACAAAATGGCGGATTAAAAGAACGTACATTAAAGACGTTACTGAACGCAATATGGCTGTCATTTGTCAAGGGAGAGAAAATTGTGAAGTTTCAACTTTGTATTGGGTAACTCAATTTTAACCGACTTTAAAAAGGGCATTTTATTGAGATGGGGCACACCAGGAAATAACCTGATTAAAATCTGAAACAACCCGTCTGGGAGAGTACCTCAACTTTACAGAAGGTCACATCTAAATAACACTGCTATTAAGTAGTGTTGTGTTCCTATTTGAGTATGGTTGAGCTGATGGACAGGGTCGGGCTGGGTTGGCAACTCGGCAACGCGCTTAATGCTCCTGGTGTTGCAGATACTTACCATTAGGGCCTTACACTTGTTTGCCGAACTAGTTGTAAAAAAAACTAGCTGAAATAAGTACTACATGTTTAATTAATAAAGTTTATCTTCGCACCCTGGTCTTGTCAAACATTTTTATATGTATATCATTAATTGAGGTACCTATATGAGACAATTTGTTTACTACAGAACTAGTTGTTTGAAAACTTAGCTCTTACGTAGCTTGAGATCTAGAGTAACACTTACGCTAATTTTTTATCAGTTTTTTGGAAATTACACGGATGAACCACTTTTTTTATACAACTAGGTCGGCAAACAAGCGTACGGCTCACCTGATGGTAAGCGACCCTAGATTATAGACGTCTGCAACACCAGAAGCATCGCAAGCGCGTTGCCGATTCTATCCCCAATTCCCCCAGGAGTTCTGGTCAGCTTACTGACCAACAAGAACACAACACAGTTTGAAAAAGGGTATTATTAACCGACATCAAAAAAAGGAGTAGGTTATCAATTCGACCGTATGTTTATTTTTATGTATGTTCGGGGATAACTGCGTCGTTTATGGACCAATTTCGATAATTCTTTTTTGTTGGAAAGGAGATATCCTTAGTTTAGTACCATGATAAGGAAATCAGGATTTGAGGATCGGATTCCAGAGGAATCGAGGGAAACTCTCGAAAATCCGCATAACTTTTTACTGGGTGTACCGATTTTGATGGTTTTTAATTTAATCGAAAGCCGATGTTTATCATGTGGTCATATTCAAATTTCATCGAGATCTGATTACAACTTTTGGAGTAATCTTTGATAATGCGTATTTACTTGACTTTTTTTTTGTCTACCTACGTTGTATTACTTGTCGATATAATTGAAGTCGGTTTTTTTAAGATCTTCTGTAGGGTCGAGGTACTTCCCCAATCGGGCTGCTCCATATTTTGAGCAGGATTCCTAGGAGAGGATTTCCTGCTGTGTACTGCCTCAGTTACTTGTACATTACATAAATAACTAAAGAGCTCTATAACACGTTACTCTTAGCGTCACTAGGCGTCATCGTCACTTTTTTCACACGATTTCAGGAACCAATCTTTTTCATACCGTAGACCATGTATGGCTTCTTAAGGAGTAACCTTAAAAAATATCTTTTTTAGTTCAAACCGGATCACATATCATTTAAAATAATAAATTCAACAAACCACGTGTTTTATTCGAGAATTATGAAGACTGGTAATATAAATTATGTATGTACCGACGACTGTGGTGTATACAATTTAGATACAAAGGAAATAACAAAAATTGAATCACCTTTGATGGTTGATTTGCTTAATGTCAATAAACCTTGGCAGACGAATAAGAAAAAACGTACATATAGACATTCACATAACATGACAGACAGGAAAACGTACAAAACTGAGATAAATTTGCTGTTTAAAAAGAATTCCTATTATAAAGCACAAAAAAATAAAAAATTCGGTGGCATAATAAATGGTAAGCCTTGGTCTGAAAATAAAAGAAATAAAGAATTGTCAACAAAAAGTTCTTGTAAGAAATTGGAAGAACGGTATTTGGAAAGTGAGGAAGACGATAGTTATTACGTGTTGAATGAAATATAATAATTGTAAATTTAAAATAAAATTTGATAATTTTGACCTTTTTTCATATTAAAAACAAAACGATAATGGTGACAGTCATGAGCGTATTTGTAAAGGTGGGGTAGACTTAAATAAATTTAAAAAGTCATTAAATATCAACATAACAGAATATATTTTTTTTACCATCACTAACTACTCTTATTCAATGATAGCTTACAAATGTTTTGGCTAATCTAAAAATTCTGTTTTTACATTCGAGTCACTGTAGTGCAAATATGCCATTTTGTCCCTCTCGCTATAGGCGTACCCACACTCCCATTGCGAGAGGAATAAATTAAACCACATACACATTTAAAAGTTGTACGCAAAATAATTGTTTGCTCGCAAACGATTATAAACGACTTCAAGTACATCGACAAGTAATTCAACGTAAGTAGTCGAAAAAAAATAGTCAAGTAAATAAGCGTTATCAAAGATTACTCAAAAAGTAGTGATCACATCTCAATCAAATTTAAATGGAACCACACGACAAGCATCAGCTTTCGATTAAAACAAGAAATATTAAAACTGGCCTACCAAGTGAAAAGTTAGGCCGTATATATAACATTTATTTATTTATTTATTCAGAAAACCAACAGCTTATACATATTATTGTTATCATAAAGCATACAACAAATAATAAAGCCAATAACAGGTTTCCCTAAAGTTAACAAATTGGTATTACGGAAATATCGTTGACAAAAAAAAAGAAAACAACAGTCACAATCAGTACATTCCGATACAAAAACATGCTTAAAAGAGAATTTTAATGTTGATACACAGTTAACTAACACTTAGCAATACACATACATAGTAAAAGAGTAAATAACTACACATCATACATATACAGATAAGATAATATAATATTATATATATCATCATCATTCCAGCCTATTGCAGTCCACTGCTGGACATAAGCCTCCACAAGTTCGCGCCAAAAATGCGTGAACTCATGTGTGTTGCCCAGTCACCACGCTAGGGGGATATATATATACACATAAATACATACGCAACGAAAACAAATCGTTTTCTGAATATAGCAACCAGGAACATTCCAATGGTGGTAAGCGGTTACCGTAGCTTATGCGCTTGCAATACCGGAAGCACCACGAGCCCGTTACCGACCTTACCACCGACCCTGTCCATGAGATATCTACCTTACTCACACAGGAACACAACACTGCTTGGAACCAGTAATATTTAGCTGTGATCTTCTGCAAGGTTGAGGTACTACCCCCGTCGGGCTGCTTTAGATTTTAAGCAGGATATTTCAAGCTATTCCATAATCCCTTCTTCGACTAAATTGTAACCGAGCGGGTTGTATAGCTTTTACACGATGTAAGTTATTGTAATAAAAATCAGTCTTAAAATATTTAGGCACTTTAAATATTAAAATAACACCTCCATATTAGAATACTGAAACAGCAGGCTAGTAATGCGACATCATCGCCAAAACAATTTTGATAAACTATATATAAACTGCATTTTTAATCTTTCTCACTTGACTGGCCGTATGTATACACGAACTTTTGTGAACGCTTCAGCCTGTAATATCCCACTACTGGGCAGAGGCCTCTTTCCCCATGTAGGAGAAGGATCAGAGCTTAATCACCACGCTGCTCCAATGCGGGTTAGCGGATATATTCCCTACTATGAATAACTATCGCTATCAGGTGTACATGATAACAATTGGGACCGACGGCTTAACGTGCTCTCCGAGGCACGGTGGGGAGACCCACAAGGACTGCACAAACACCCAGACCACGGCAAACACCTGTATGGCCAATACAAATGTTTGTCATGTGCGGGGTTCGAACCCGCAACCGCCAGCGCAACAGGTACAATCCATGACTGTAACCGTTGCGCCAACGCGGATGGCCTGTAGGGGAGACTGGGGTCAATAGAAACACGGGTCAATAGAAACAAGTGCAATAACTACGAAACAATAAGCGATAGCGGGGTGGTCCCTGAGGGGGGATGGATCTGCGTTCGTGTCAGAACCTGTGGAACAGTGCGAGCCGCGGCTCTGTGACCGTCGGACGTTTTTACCCGAGTGTATTGCTTTTCCGGCACCAAAAGTAAGTATTTTTGATGTTTTTGTTTTGTATATTAGTCAATATCCATTGGTAGTACTTTAATACTACTTAACTTTCTGGTTGTATTGTTATTCTAATTGAATTTGTAGTGGTTTATGTATACCTACCGACTACCGTTATTTTTCTACGATTTTAAATATTCACCATGACGTTGCTGGGTCAATTGAAACAAAATTTACCGGGTCAATTGAAACATGTTTCAATTGACCCTTTATGTGGTTTTAAGCTTTTTTTCGCAGTAACACTTCTTTTTTGTTTTTAGATGCCGCGAAACCGTCCGAAAACTACTAATCGTGGAAAGTGCACTATAAATTCATATAAAAAAGCCTATGAAGAGATTAAATCAAAGGGATTAACACTTAGACAAGCTGCCGAAATGTATGGTGTTAATTTAACATCATTGTTTAGGTACAAGAAAAAACGGGAAAGTTGCAATGAAGGTTCCTCAGAATCTGTAAAGATGGGTTATTCTCCCCACAATAAAGTGTTCTCTGAAGCCCAAGAAAAGGAGTTATCGAAATATTTAATAAGATGTGCTGACATATACTTCGGTCTCCCCAAAAAAGAGGTAAAGAAACTGGCATACGAACTTACAAAATCGTACAACTTGGCAAGGCCTCGATCTTGGGATGAGAATGAGATTGCAGGAGAAGACTGGTTTTTAGGCTTTATGGCCAGAAATCCCGAACTATCAGTAAGAGCAGCTCAAGCCACAAGTTTGTCCAGAGCCACGAGTTTTAATCGTACAAATGTTGAGGCGTTTTTCGATAATTTGCAAACGGTTATGGACCGTCATAAATTTGAACCACAGGACATCTATAATGTTGACGAGACGGGAGTAACAACGGTACAAAAACCGGACAGAATTGTGGCAAGACGAGGAATAAAACAAGTTGGATCGGTGACATCAGCAGAACGTGGAACACTTGTGACGTTAGCTTTTGCAGTTAATGCCATAGGTAATGTGTTTCCTCCATTTTTTGTTTTTCCTCGCGCCCGGTTCCAAGATCATTTTTTGAGAGACGGTCCTATAGGTTCCACGGGCACTGCTAACCCTTCAGGATGGATGCAAGATTCAGGTTTCCTGCAATTTTTAAATCATTTTAAAAAATATGCCAACTCTTCAAAGTCTCATCGCGTACTGTTGATTTTAGATAACCACTCGTCTCATATACATATTGATTGTCTAGACTATTGCAAAAATAACGGAATTGTTTTATTATCTTTTCCACCCCACTGCTCGCATAAACTGCAGCCGTTGGACCGGTCATGCCTTGGTCCATTTAAGAAAGCAATAAACAGCAGCTGTGATTCATGGATGCGGAACAATCCGGCAAAGACAATGAGAATATATGACATTCCAGGCATTGTCGCTACTGCTATGCCAATAGCTTTTACTTGCAGAAATATTCAAGCTGGATTTCAAGCAACTGGAATCTACCCATTTAATAGAAACATTTTTACAGATCTAGACTTCACACCTTCTTTCGTAACTGACCGCCCAAACCCAAATGACACTCATAAATCAAATCCTGTGTCTATTGAGATACCAGATCCAAATCAGACATCTATTTCTATTGGAACACAAACAAGCGTCACTAAAAGCCAAGTTTCATGCTTAAATATAGAGTCAATTGGAGCAGTAAATTCAAGTGCTATGGACCAATCTAGTACGCCTCCAAAAAATTCAGGTGATGCAGTTACAACGGATCAATCAGTTACGCCCCCAATGACCCTTCATCCTGTTGTTGATCCATGTCAGCCATCTACAAGCTATTCAACAGTTTTCTCACCTGAATTAACAAGACCTTTTCCCATTGCTCCACCAAGGAAGCTGCCTGCAGGCGGTTGGAGAAAGAAGAAGTCGACCATCTACACGGACACTCCCGAAAAAGAAGAAATTAGGAAAGAATCAGAAAAGGAAAATCAGAAAAAACAGGCGAGGAACGTGAAAAAGAACTTGAGTAAAAAGAATAAAGGAAAGGGTAAAAAATCTAAGCAAACTAAAGAATTGACTTCTTCTGAAGATGAATCAGATAACTGCATTTGCCTTGTTTGCACGGAAAGTTTTGAGAAAAGCAAACCAGGAGAGAACTGGGTACAGTGTTCGGAGTGTAAAATGTGGGCACATGAGGCTTGCACACCTGGATACCTCAATTATTTGTGTCACAATTGTGACTCTGACTGATTTTACCAAGTTTATTTTTTATGATCTGTTTATTAAATATTGGTTACCTACATTTATTAGTAATAGTTGATCTCATTAATTTACTTATCAATATTAATATACTCTACGATAATAAGTGCCATAATTATGAATGTTGTATTAAGTTAAAACAATAATTGCTACATTAATTTTTTTTTCGTTAAATTTATGGTAAAAATAATGTTCTATGTGTAGAGTTAATTACGTCAATCACCTTGTTAAGATGTATAATAATGGTTGCTCTTCCTTTATTAAATGTTGATTACATATCTAGATTAGTAATAGTTGATCTTATTACTTATAAATATTTAAATATTCTAAATGATTAAGCAAGAAGTACCATAAGAAAATTTTGTTAAGTTAATAGCAATAAATGCTAGCTTTTTTCGTTAATTTGATGGTAGAAACTACTTCTTACCATGTTCTAATCAAAGACTGAGATTATGTGATTTAATTATAACTAAAAAAATATATTAAAATGATTATTACAATAAATAAATATTTTATTTCTAGGTGTTTCAATCGACCCCATTCATTGTTTCAATTGACCCGCAACCAGGGTCAAATGAAACAATTTTCGAGCATTTCTAAAGCACTTGTGGTTCCGTATCTGATACCTATGGATTAGAATCAACAGAGCTACTTTAAAGCCAGATAATCTAGCTATAGTCCGACACCTTTTACAAACCAGTATTGACAGAAAATATAGACACTATGGCCGTTTTTTCGGAAAACGTTTCAATTGACCCCAGTCTCCCCTACATTTAACAAAAAAATTTGCGATTTACAACGGTAAAAAAAATGAGTTAGCTCCAACAGACAACTGAAGTTAACTCCTGAAGAACGATTCATCACTCATCATCATTTCAGCCTATCACAGTCCACTGCTGGACCTAGGCCTCCACAAGTTCGCTCCAAAAATGGCGTGAACTCATGTGTGTTTCCCATAGTCACCACGCTGGGCTTGGGGTTTGGTGACCGCAGGGCTAGCTTGTCGCATCGAAGACGCTACTACCCGTCTTCAGCCTGTGTATTTCAAAGAAGCCAACAGTTAGATGGTTATCCTGCCATCGGTCGGCTTTATAAGTTCCAAGGTAGTAGTGAAACTGTGTTATTCGTTAGTCGCCTCTTACGACATCGACGGGAAGAGATGGGGTGGCTTTATTCTTTAATGCCGTAGCCACACTGCCACTTGTATATTATTAAATTTAATATATATGACTTCAATTTAAAAGAATTCAAGAGAGAGATGAAGTTTATTGCCGACTCGTCTCACCAGAATAAACAATCTGAATTGGCGATAGCTTCACGTGAAATATAATTAAATTTGTTTTCTAACGTTTACGCGAATTTCACTTTTATGTCACTAGGTCGGCAAACAAGCGTACGGCTCACCTGATGGTAAGCGACTACCGCAGCCTATAGACACCTGCAACACCAGAAGCATTGCAAGCGCGTTGCCGACCCAATCCCCAATCCCCCCAGGAGCTCTGGTCACCTTACTCACCAACAGGAACACAATACTGCTTGAAAACAGTATTATTTAGCTGTGATCTTCTGTAAGGTCGAGGTACTACCCCAGTCGGGCTGCTCCATATTTTGAGCAGGAAATTCCTGCTGTGCCCTACCTCAGTGTAAACTCATTATAATAAAAGAACTTTTTCGGATTTTTTGGCGGTTTATTAAATTTTTTAAATGTCTGACGTTTTGGATACTTTATAGCAACTATGGTCACGGGAGGACCATTAACCGGTTTTCAAAAAACTTAATAAACCGCGATAAAACCAGAAAAAGTCGTTTTATTATATAATTTATTAAAGTCAATAATTTGTCAGATGATTATTCAAAGTACTTTTAAAGCCGATTTCAATCAAAGTTTATATTGAAAAGGCAATATAATAACCTTCAAATAAACATTAATAAAAATAATAAAAACTCTTTATTGAACACCAACACCAAGAATGAGCATAATAAAAAAATAAAAAAACAGGAGATAAGTACAATATTTACTTTATATAAAAGATTATGTAAACTTTTCCACAAATATAAAAATGTATACAACTGTTAAGGCACACAGGCTATATGTAACAATAGTTAAGGCACATAGTGGTGTTACAGTTTGGAAGACATATTCAGTAATTTGGCAATCTGGTAATATATTATAGCATTAAGAGCATGTTTCGCAGTTACCCATAAACGTTATTTGATAGATGACGGTATATAGCAGATAAAAGTTAAAAATATATCATTCTTTTTCACCATCAAATTGCACTATATGACATTTTTTTTTTATTTTCAAGTTGTAGTTTATTGACTGAGGTGAAACAGGTTCTAAACGTTTATTCTACCTCCTTCTTATAAAGTACCTATATTTGTAATTTATGTACAGGATAAATTTTATCCACAAATGGTGATAAAACTCTAAAATCCATGTTTAAAGTTAAAAATTGATACACTTATATAGATAAGTAGAACAGCATATGACTACAGTTTATATGGAAATTTTCATTGTTTGTGTTACTACAAACTAAAGTAACAATCATTTTTTTTTTTGAAGATACTTCTTTAGGCTCATTAGGGAAAAATGATGAGAGTACATTTTTACGATGCACACACACACCGTCACAAAAAACCGACGCCCTGAAGTTAGTTAGTCAACAAAGAAGAAGTTAGCAACGTAAATTTAGCTACCCAATGAATGTGTGTACACACCGTCACAAAAAATGGACACCCTGAAGTTAGCTAGTCAATGAAAAAGTTAGGTAGTCAACAGAGAAGTTAGCTAGTCAACGAAGTATAACTTCTTACGTGCGTACATAAGTACATACACACTTTTTTTGTTAAAATATATTTTTAATTATCTGTTATGTGTATCTATATATTATACAAATCTCGTCTTGACAATAATGTACATATAGAGAATTATACAAAATTTGGAAGTTATGGTCATATATACATTTTGGCGATTCATTTTTATTTACGTATATTCTGCTACATCACTTTTTACTGACTGTTCTTGATTGTTCTCCGAACCTTACCACACTTGTGATCGACGAATAAATAATGTCTTTTAAAAGTTTTACTGCATTTAAGGCAAATGTATTTCCTTATATTCATGTGTGTTTCTCTAATATGAGCTCTGAGACTTTTCTTTATCATTTCACGTTTACAATAATCACAAATCGCTTTCGAAAACTGATCGACAAAGTGCGATCCATATGTAGACTTTTTATTACTGACATTCTCGATTTCAGATACATTTTCGATCTTGGTAACTTTTTTTATTGTGATCATATTGTTGTTGATTTTCGTCATTTTTACAAAAGCGTCAGTACTGCCGACTTTTTCTATCCAGCTTTCGTTTAAATCTTTATTAAAATGTGAAGGTTGATTACTAAATTCTATGTTAAAATGACATTTTCGTATGTGATGGTCTAGCACTCTTTTCTCACAGAACACAACACTGCACGCTTTGCACGTGAATCCTACGTAATCAGGATTGATAGGTTCATCGTGTATCTTCTTCAAATGTACGATTAAATTGTATTTATTAACGAAATCCCGCCCGCAATAGTCACACAGAAACTTTTTCTTTTTGTCTTCTTTTCCTGAGTGACTTTTCATATGACGATTATACGAATCCCTTCGGAAATATTCTTTCAAACAATATTTACACGTGAATCTCGGTTTTACAGCGTCGTGTCCGAATAAATGCGATTTAAATTTATAGGTACTTCCTAAGACGATTTTATTGCAAAGTTCGCAAAAGTTACTTTTATTTTGACCTGAATTTTGACTATTCTTCATCATAATCTGTTCTTGATAAACTATGTTATATTTTAAAATATTGTCTAGTTGTTATTTGTAAAAAAAAAACAGTAAAAAACCTTGATTTTTTGATAAAAATTAAACAAAATAAGAAGTAAATAAAATAACATGCAAAATAAAAAAAAAAAACATTAATACATTCAACAGTTGGACAGCCGACAGATTACGTAAACTAGCTCGTCATATTTTTTTCTGGTAACAATTGTGACATAAAACAAAAAAGAATAAAATTGTATTTTATTTCTATTGTTTATATTAATAAGAAAGGAAACAAAAATTAATAACATGATTATACCTATCATTACCTTCCGAGAGAACAGCGACTTAAAAACAATGAGAGATAATATTTTATGAAGAGTGTTACACGCCTAAGCCGGTTACACCTAATTTAAGGAAAATACATCCTTATTACATGAACCATATGAGATAATTTAAAAACTAAAATTGAAATATTTAAATAAAATCAAATTAGTAATATGCTATTTTTAAATTTCTTTTAGTAGGTAATCGATTCGTAACGCACTATCAGGTGATATTCTTTACATGTTGAAGAATGATCTTGAAGTTTTTTTTACGTGTAGGTGTTTAAAATTTTAGCACATGAAAATTATTGGTTTGTTCGTTTGTTCACCTTTTTTTAATTTCAAAGTATTGTAACCTACTTTGTGCGTTATTGATAAGATTATCTTATCACCTCGTATCCTACAATAAGAATCTTAACTGTTGTAATCGGAGTAAAAGGTACTGAGTTCAAAATATATAAAATTAAGTTCACTAAGTGCAAAGATTCTCTGCTGATAAATCTACCACTGGGAGAGTATCCTCATTAGTAATAAAAAACGTGGGAAAGCAGATAGGGACGAAGTTCCTTATTATAAAATATTAATTTCAAGTTCTATTCGAAGTATAAAGAAAATAATTATTCGGGTATAAGTACAATTTTTATTATGATTTTTAATCGATATAAATAAAATAAAAATACTTTACAAAATTATTTCAACACCTTTTTTTTATTTACAATGATTTATAAAAATATATAATAATAATCGAATGATATAATATGATAGCAAACTGCAATAATAATAACATTCATCACGTAGATTATACATTAGACACTGTACAGCCATCATACTACACTATATATAAAAATCTTACGCTTTTTTTTTTACTTTAAGGACGTTTTTTACCGGCTAGGGTACAACTCCACAACGCCCCATAAAGAATTTCATTCCAACAAGTAAAGTCGAGTACTAAGTCTACTACTAACTAGTATAATTCGCAGAACTTTAAACAATAAATAAACGTCAATTCGCTTTCATTGTTCCATATTTGTATAAAAGAGTAAACTTATTCGTTTTACCTCATAAGTAAAATTGTTTAACAACAAGTATTACACAAGTATCAAGATGAAGTACGAAGTTGTATTCTTGGCAGTTATGGTAAGATAGAAGATAGAAGTTGACTCGGTGAACTTCGTAGTGCCGTTTTTTTTTTTAATATATAAAAACTTTTCTTTAACAACAAAACGTAGAATTAATTCGGTGTATTCGTTTGAAAGTTATTTGCGTAGATACATTTCTGGGATTTATTTTTATTTAATTACGACCGTGAGTAAAAAAAAAAAAACAAATTTCGTGGGAATTGATTTTTGTATGATTTTTAAGTAAAACAGAATATTCATTATTGTTGTTGAAGGAAATAGCGAATAAGTTATATTTCGTCAAGTAATTCTTACGAGATTATAGGTAAATCATACGATTAATCTTTATCAATTTTCTATAAGACTATTTATTCTTTCAGGCACTATTCGCCATATACTTTGCAACACCATGCGTGGCAGAGGGAGGCGGATTTAAAGCTAGTATGTACATATTATAATAAAATAGCCGTATAATTTTGTTCAGATAATTATAAATAATTGTGTTTGTTCACAAACGAAAGTAAACCGATTTCAATTTAAGGCCGATTTATACGTAACGTGTTTTTACCCGGACGGAATGGGACGTGAAGTTTTAAAAATATAGTTTTTATAGAAAATGTAAACGAAAATTGGATATGTAACGGATGCACGGACGGGACGGGAACGTGAAACGAACGGAGAGGAATAAATATCGTCGGCGACGATCTTTAGCACGATGTTTACCTTATATACTCTTTGTACGCCCCGTTCCACTTGTGCCCCGCCCCGTCCGTGATTCTGCTGCGTATGCAAAGTAGCTCCGTTCGTTCCGGAGAACTAAAGTAGGGAAACACGTGCATACATGCACGTAGGTACTTGTGATACTAAAATTTTATTACACAAACATGTCATTATAACGTCACTAATAGGCTATTTGAGACACGATTAAATTAACTGAAATGAAAGCCAATTCTTTACAAAATCTGCTTATACAAGAGAACTTGAATGAAGTAAGTTTCTTTTCCTGAGATTGGAAGAGAATGATCCTGGACTGCGAAAAGCAATCACTTTGTATATTTATTATAAATCTTTGTTTTGTTTTCAGTGGAAGATGTTTTCAACAAAACAATCGAAAAACCGATGTCGATGTTCAAACAATATATGGTGATTGTTTATTTTTTGTCGAAACTTACTTAGGGGTAGTCTGTTAATCACGTGAGGGTCTACTGGTCCGAAAAATGGGATGGGTGGGACTGTATTTAGATATCACGTGAACCAATTTTTGGGTGTGGGAGGAAGTAATTTAAAATTTTACCAAAGGGTACGACAATGCCATTCCTGCGGTCGCTAACCAATCCAGCGTGGTGACTATGGGCAAAACACGTGAGTTCACGCCGTTTTTGGTGTGAGCTTGGGGAGACCTATGTCCAGCAGTGGACTGCGATAGGCTGAAGTGGTGCAGATGATGTTACCAAAGGAAGTAGGGGGTCAATAAGTTGTTAAACAACATCACGTGATAAATGGACATACCCTATAAATACAAATAGTATTAGTCTAGTTTAATTTAACACATCTATTTTTTTTTTAGTTTGGTGCTTAAATGAAACGAAAATCAAGAAAGCGTCGACGAAAACATTCAACAGTACTCGATGAAATATTGTTTAAAGTTGTCCTGCAGTTATTTCAAAATTAATAAATATTTTTAGTTGTTATTATACTTTATTTTATTTAAAAACTTTAACCTATATATTTAGAAAATTTAATACACCAATAATTAGCACAAAAAAGTGTTTGTACTTATGTACGCATGTAAGAAGTTATACTTCATTGGCTAGCTAACACTACGTTGCTAAGTGACTCCTTTTTCGTTGACTAACTAACTTCAGGCCTCAGGGTGCAAGCTTTTTATGACAGTGTGCGTGCACCGTAATATAACAAAATAGTCTGTATACAAGAAACGTTTTACGACGTTTCTAGCATATTCTTTACAACTTTACAAGTATGTTGTGTCTGTCAAGAAACCATCAGACAACTTTATTATTATTTATTTATTTACCTAGCTAATTTAAATATATATTTTCTTGATTATTCTTTATCCCCCAATGATATATTAAATAGTTTCCCCTGTCGTCGTAGAAACGTCAGTGACACGAATCCTGCGCATTAACTACTAGTATTTTAGTAGGTGATACAATTATGACTTCGCGTGTTGACTCACGCAAACCTTCATATTTAAAAAAAGCTTAATAATTTTATATTTTTAGATTTTAATATGTTATTTAAAAATTATTGCAGAAATTTGCTATTTCAAAATAATAAGCTGTAAATATAAATATTTCATTATGACAAGTAAAAGAATACATAATTTTTATTTTTTCATATTTTTTTAAGGTTATGCTTACTCAACAAAAAACATTAATAGTTGCTTTAAATCAATATACAACACAAAATGTGTACTTAATTTAAAAATTACACACACAATTAAATGTTTTATAAAATAGCAGAATAGTAACTTAAAGTGACAAAGTTCTATATCCCTTTACCGAACGTATGGGGTTACTATTATTAAAAAATAACGTATTTGTAAAGATTCTTTACCTTACTTTGAAAAGGTTCTTGAAATGTTCCGTAATTCTCTACAGAATGCAAGTCTGTGTTATTTTGTAATATAAATTTGTGAAATTCGTCTTCCAGTTTGAAATATCTTCTATATGTTCTTGTACAGTATTATATATAATTCCTAATATTAATACTACTACAGGTAAATAAAATTATCTTTATACTTATTAATAATCTTATGTAGATTTTGTATGTATATTCTTTAACATTGATTAAAATTTTGTACGATTTCGTAAAATTTAAAATTCATAGACGTGTTTTTATAAAATACAATGCTTTTGCGAAACGGTGTTATTCTAAAACATATTGAATAATATGAAGCAGATTTAGTGTCATGCGTTTTATAATTTAATTATATTTTTAACTATGTTATATAGGTTTGAAGATATGTAGTAACTACTTAGTATGTTGTTACGTACATTCACATATAAAACTAAAAAATCAAAACTTTAAAGAGTAAAATTGAATGTAGGTACGTAATTTAAAAAAATTATGCAATGTTTTCTATTTAACATTAATTTATTTATTTACGTGGGACAACTTAATTTTAAAAGTTTTATCTTGAACATGTGCTTACATAAGTACATATTTTCAAATAATAGATTTGGCTATCTAATGATACTGTTGTATGTAGAAATATAAACATACGTTATTGGTATATGCAAAAAAGCAAAGCAGATCATCAGAATTGATTGTAAATGTTTAAAATAATGTGAATTTTTAATAATATCATCATTTTTATACTTTTATAATAAAATTGTTATTAGTAATCCGAACTATTCAAATTAATGGAAATATGAGCACATACTACAATTAAATTATTTTAAAATAAAAAATACTAATTATTGTGGTCCATCATAAATTATTCTTTTCCCATTTCATAAATATATTAAGAATTAAATGTTAAATTAAGGGTTGACATATCAGTAAAGATGAAGAACTAAATTACCAAATAAGTCTATATTAAAAAATAAATTGGCTTAGGATAAGAATAAGAAATCATATCTTAATAATTAATTTAACCTTTTTTATACAAAACTCATTAGAACTTAGCTCCAAATCCACTCTGCCTTAGGACTTACTCAAACAGTGGCTAATTATGTTTTATAAGATAAATTTACACCAACTATTTGTAATGTACTTATATAATAATCATAATACATAATACTCTTTATTGTACGCCATTATTGGTAGATTCAGCTTGTAACGTCCCACTGCTGGGCACAGGCCTCTTTCTCCATGTAGGAAAAGGGTTGGCACTTCATCCACTGCGCTATATGATACACTCTCTACTATACTAATAGTAGAGAGTGTATCACCAGTTGCTATCAGTCATGTCTAAGATAATCCCGGTGACCAATGACTTAACATGTTCTCCATTGCTGCATACCTTTTATAGAATAAAAATAGTATATTCAAAGGAAAAAGTACTAAGATGGTCATAGCGCTAAAAAAAAGACCAGAATCTTTAGGTATTGGACCACATAGAAAATGTGGTTGGGTAGTGTACATATATGAAAGTATTATGAAACATTAATATTAAAAAATTTAGAATTAAGTACAATGAAATATATAATAGATATATTGTTATTGTATTTAAATTATTTTTAATATATTACAGGAAAGACATTCATAATGTCAGTTAAAAGTTCAAAACCGGAGAAAAAGAAACCCAGAGCGATGCCAGTCGAGACAATAGTAACGCGCTTTAAATCAGCGCAACAGAAACAACTAGCAAACCAATCGAAAACAACAAAAGAACAGAAAAACACGAAATCAAAAAATGTACAATTGATAAAAAGTCCAGAACGTAAATCTGTACGACAGAAGAAAGTGCGTCAGAAAATAACTAAAACACCGGAAAAGCCTATCGTTATTAAGGACAAAGTTGAAGAAATCAAAGTTGAGAGTAAGGAGTACTATCCAAATAAATTAAAGAGAAAATTTTTAAATGCTAAAAAGTTTCTCGCTCCGAAGCACAGTTTCAAAGTCATCTGCGGAATGAATAGTCTGAATAAACGGAAACTACACATACCACAAAGAGGTAATAATTTTTAAAAATGGTAAATATATTCGATGCACACTCATGGTTGTCTGTTCCTAAAGTAAGCAACTGAATTGTGTTGTAGGTAACAGCCGACTGGTATAAAAATATTTCATAATGAATTTACATACAAATAATATATAAATCAATAAAGGTATATTACAACCAGACTCAGAATCGGATTCAAACACTTATGGAGCTTGAGGGTGACGGCAAACTCCCAATGAGCTAGTTGAGAAAAAGAGAGCCGTAGTAAAAGCTACAAAAACCTGTATACACTTTATCACTATGTAGGTCAAAGTTTAAGCTATTAATGCGGCGTCAACTCTCTGGTCCTGTCTTGTAATTTGCTGATAAAGCTATCTGGCATATATTATTATTATTTTTTTATGTCACTAGGTCGGCAAACAAGCGTACAGCTCACCTGATGGTAAGCGATTACCGTAGCCTATAGACGCCTGCAACACCAGAAGCATCGCAAGCGCGTTGCTGACCCAATCCCCCTGGAGCTCTGGTCACCTTACTCACCAACAGGAACACAATACTGCTTGAAAACAGTATTATTTTGCTGTGATCTTCTATAAGGTCGAGGTACTACCCCAGTCGGGCTGCTCTGTATTTTGAGCAGGATATTCCTGCTGTGCCCTACCTCAAATTAACATATAACAGTATCTAACAGTTAAAAGTATGACATATTATTCTTTATTACCAAACTCCACTTAATTGATCAAATGTTAATTCCGAAGTTACAGTTTATAAATTAAGGTGAAACCGTTCCCCATCTTTCCCTGAGATGATGAAATAGAGCTGATGCTGATGATCAAGATATTTTTGTATATACTATCTTAAAAACAATATTATAATTTAATTCTACGTATAATTAAGATTACATATGTTTTCAGATGCGGAATACATGAAAGAGGAAATGAAACACCCTTGTCAAGATACAAACAAATTAAAAGAGAAACAGCCAGAAATAAGTATTGTTGATATGGTCAGGATTATTGAAGAAAATGATAGTCTAGATGATGAAGATCTCCTTGAAATTCTAACGTGCCCAAGTCCTGTGTGGTGGGAGGAAACACCTGATGGTTATTTCGAAGGTAAGTGCAATACACTGTCGCGCTTAGGTAAAGGTGTTAATCATCATTTACTGCTTTTTAACCGACTTCCAAAAAAAGAGGAGGTTCTCAATTCGATTGTTTTTTTTTAAGAAATTTTAGTTGGGTGGATCGGTTTCGATGATTTTTATTTTAATCGCAAAGATGTTGCGTTTCAAGTGGTTCCATTTAATTTTAATTGAGATCTATCAACTACTTTTCGAGTTATATCTTATAATCCGTTGTTGCTTGACTATTATTTCGTCGACCTACGTTGTATTAAACCGGAATAACTTTTTACTGGGTGTACCGATTTTGATGATTCAAATTTGAATCGAAAACTGATACTTGTCTTGGGGTCCCATTTAAATTTGATCGAGATCTGATGAATACTTTGTGAGTAATCTTTGATAACGCGTATTTACTTCCGTTGCATTACGTGTCGATATAATTGATTTTTGGGAATTGGTTTTTTTTTCATTTGCGAGCAAACACAATTATTTAAAACATTTGATTTTGAACATTTATTTTATTACTTGCAATATGGGAATATTGTCACCCTTTTGTGACCCCCTAACAAATATTACGTCTCAAATACTAGGCCCTCCCCGATAAATTATTTCGTGATTAAAAATAGCATACAGGTTAATAATTTGATTTCTTCATAAGTATACTAGTTGACCCCGCAAATCGATTCTCAGACATAACCGATATGCACACAAAATTTCATAAAAATTGGTCCAGCCGTTTCGGAGGAGTTTGGTAACTAACATTGTGAAATGAATACAATTGGGTTGTTTTTTACTTTCGCGATTATTGGCTTAGATTTACGATTTCCGATTTTTTCTCAGACATAATTTTTTGAAGTGAAATTTCTTTAGGCGCATGAAGGTAAAATTTTTACGGATGAAACGGCAAAGTTTTGATGAAATGGCAACGTTTTGATGAAACGGCAACTTTTTGATGAAACGGCAACGTTTTTGACGACGGCGCTGGGACGGAAATCTAAAGCTTTAGATTTGTATAAATATAAACGAGACTTAAAAATTAGTTTGCCAAAGAAGTTTCACTTCTGACATGTGTATTTTATACGCACGCACTTTTTTTTTTAATATGTGTATATCATTAAACTAAGAAATTATTTGGTATAATAATTGGGACTCTTTCTTGTTACAGAACCATTATTTTCTCACCCTCAAATCTTAGACAAACAATTAAACAAAATTGATGAGCAAACAGATAAAGAAGAAATGAACAAAATTAATATCAAAAAAGAGCAAATACATAAAAAAGAATCAAATAACAACACGGATATAATAAAAATTGAATCAATAAATGTAAATATTAATAATAAAGACAAAAGCTTTATAAATAAACGTTGTAAACTAGAAGCTTTACTTGGTAATATAAAAAATAAAACGAGACCGATTATAAATGAAGAAACATACAGTAACGTAACAGAAGATAAGGTCAGACATATAAATAAGAAAAGAAAAGTTGACAAGGAGAAAAGTAGAGAAAAATCGAATTCGGAAAGTATTGAAGAAGAATATCTCGAATTCCATGATGATGAAATTTTAAAACAATTAGAAAATATAAACATACCAACGGAATTGACTGAAAGAAGAGAAGAATTGGTCAATCATAATCAAGAGTCAATAACAATAAAAAAAGAGTCAAAGTCGAGAAGAGAATCGTGTAGTATTGATGATATGACGGAAGAATATCTAGACCTGAGCTTACTCGATGATGAAGTCAACAGTGATGAACTGATAGAAAATTCATCATCGATTAATAAAAATAACTCAAAAGACAATGAGTTGGTAACTGTCTACAAAATACTGAATTCAGATGAAAATACAGACAGAAAAGTTAGTAAAATAAATTCTTATTATAAGTGCAAGAAAAATAAGACGAAAGTTTCAAAAAGCAAAGATACAAACAATCAACTTTCAAAAGATAATTTGACTGATTCTGAAAATAGATCAATAATTATATCAGAGTCTGAAAAAGTCAAGTACTGCTTAGTCTGTTCCTCTATCTTCAATACTGATAATTGTAATTATTGTTTAGGAAAAAATTTAAAACGTAAAACGAGCTAATTTTTCTCAATCCAGTTTAGATTTTTAAGTTAAAAAAAAAAAAAAAAAACTTCGCTTGTATACCTCATAACGTGTGCTTATATAGCCTGGTGTGATATACCTATAGGTTTCTCTAGACAATTGTAGCAATTGTTCTGCCTATTTTTAGCTATAATGTGTTGTTGATAGTCCAGATGTTCATACTGGTTTTGTCCACATTTATATTTATGTCATCTATTCATTATAGATCATGATGTGATTTTATATAGCATATGTTACATCTGGATAGTGTAATCTATATATTTACTGTAATACATAATAAACACAATCAGTTGTTTCATATCTTCTCAATTATAAGCAGTTGACTGATAATTTTTTTGTGATTTGTATGGTAACTAACCTTTTTTTATTTCATCAAGAAACACGCAAGTAAGCGACAGTAATTTATAATTAAATGTATGACTCTATGAATTTTAACGAATTCGTCTTAGCTTTGTTATTCGACAATTTTTTTGTCATTTAAGCTTGTGATATGTATGAAAACTAAATATTTGTAATAAACTAGAACTTTGTAACACGGTTGTGATGAAAATTGATTATACAATTGTACGGGATTTATGTATATACTTGCTATGATATATTATAGCCTGTAGGCTTAACTACGTTTAGTTAAAACCATATATTTTGTAAATGAAATCACATGTAGTCAATTTTTTTTTATAAATACGAAGGGCCTGTTTCGTCTGTTGATGATATAGCTATCTGGTAGATAACGGTATCCAATAGATAAAGGTATGATATATTTTTTTATTCACCATCAGTCCTTTTCCTACATGCTGCACCAGTGAAACCGGACCTAAGATCTTGTTTTACCTCCTGCTGATAAAGGCTATCAGGGACTTAAATGTGAGATGAACTTATGAAATAAATGTGCTACATCTAGTTTATGTAGATTGAAATACAATCAGGTACTCGAGTTCTAAATGAATTTTAGTGTTTAGATTTTTTTTGGATAGTTTGAGGAAATTTTATTAAAATACTTTTTGTCGGATTATCGTTGTTTAAATAATGTTTTGTTAAACACATTTTAATATACTTTTACTAAAGCTTCAATTCTTTATTAACTGTTTTTTTTTTAAATATAGAACAAGAAAAAATATAAAATAAACATTTTATGTAAATAAATGTTGAAATTTTCGTAGCAAAATGTAATTTAACTTTGTATAAATATAAAATCTCAATAAGGTTAAGGAAAAAATAAAATTATGGACTAAAATCTTAAGTTTCTGTTATTTTCTTTAATTTTTTCCCAGCCCATAATTCTTATAATTGTGTTGCTCGTAAACGAAAAAAAAAACCGACTTTAATTACATCGACAAGTACAACAACGTAAGTAGACGAAAAATAGTCAAGTAAATACGTGTTATCAAAGATTACTCAAAAAGAAGTCATCAGATCGACCAAGGCAAGCACAAGCTTTGGATAAAAAAAAGAATTATCAAAATCGGTCCACCCAGTAAAAAGTTACGAGGTAACACACAAAAAGAATGTAGAATTGAGAATCTCCTTTTTTGACGTCGGTTTAAAATAAAATGTTTCATATTTTGTTTTGAAATCAATTCCTTTAAGATTTGTAGTATCGCTGTATCGCGTATCATTATTGAAAGGTCGGTAATAGATTTTTGTGATTTTATGTGATTGAAAATCCAGACTACAAAGGCCTCGAAGGTACACATATTTTATTAACCCAGAGTTGGTGAACAAGCGTACCGCCTACCTGATGTCAAGCGGTTACCGTAGCCTGAAGAAGCCTGCTATACCCGGACAATTACCCTTCTGTCCACACAGCGCAACCCCAGTAGAAGCTCTACCTTACTCACCACAGTTTGGGGATGCGGAGGAACAAGGTGTTCAGTTCCTCGTAGGCCATCGCAAAGAGAGGATTCTCCGACCAGACGGGTATTGTGTCTCAAAGAGTACTTATGTTATGTCTGGTACTGCCCCGACGGTTCATGTGGGGTTCTTGTATATACTCAATCGCTCTGATAACTTTGATATCGCGACCAGGCTTGCCAGAAAGCTTTGATTCAAGTAGCCCCATCTATGATCGAAAGTCGCAAACTGCTTAGGAGTCGCCTCGCCCTATCTATGATCGAAAGTCGCAAAATATTCTTAGGAGTCGCCCAATGAAAGTTTGAAAATACACTAGCATCTGTCATCTGTCTGAAAAAAAATATTAAATTTAAGGAAGCTTATTGGGACATTAAAAAAAAAAACAATATTTTTTGTAACGGTTTTTGTACTTTTAACTTGTTGCCAACGCTGAGGATTAAAAAGAGCCTAATTTGCGACTTGTCACCCAAACTTAAAAAAAGGAGCGTATCCATGAAAAAAATCGCCCAATTCGCGACTAACAGTAGGGCGACACTTTTTTTGCTATACTTTGTATACCAAACTTGAATTTTTATATAAATTGGCAAAATTGTACGTCAAAATGAAAAAATTTAAACGTCGGAAACGTCGTAATTGTCAAATTTTGACTCGAACAATTATTTCCTAACCGCCATATTATATTGCAACCACCGAGTAACCACGCCCGGAATTTTGGATTTTTAGTTTTTTCTGCATATATATTTTCTGAGCCCTAATACTTTATTGTGAGAATATTATTCGTCGCTTCTAGGGATTTACTATGGGTTTTATTTGACCCTGAATCATTGGTCTTTTTGGTCGAACGAAGTAATTTTGCTTTTGAAAATAAGTTCTTAATATCTATATCAACAGAAAATAATAGTATTTTATAGTTATACCTATATTTTTATTACTTATACTATATTTTTCTGTTTTCATTCCTTTAGAAAATACAGTGAAACGTAATGTGAGATATCAAAAATGTACTATTTGTGGTCTAAAGAGGACCCCTGGACTGGAGCCAATGTATTTTTGAAGAAGTTTCCACTTGATCCAGATCGGTTAGTGTAAATATTACTATGCTCTGTGGTGTTAACAATAGAACAATACAATATTTAAATAAATTCTACTTAAAATCTTTATAATAGTAAATAGCTAACTGTAGTAATAAAGTAACATTAAAGTATTATACATACTTATGTATACTAGAAAACTAGTTGTAGACTATGTAAAATTTAAACTTTTAATTTAAATTGACGATTAAAATTCTACTCTCAGGTGTCGTTCTTGGGTCAAAGCAGTTGGGAATGAAGACTGCTTACATACCCGTTAAAAAATTGCATGAAATTAAATATTTGTGTGGATATCACTTTGAAAAAAAGTATTTTAATACAAAGGGCAATAGATTAATTAAAAATGCTATTCCAACATTAAATTTGCCACAACCATTGGATGACAGTCTTTTGGTAGATTTTCCTTTATATGGTGAAGAAAAAGAAAAATCTCAAGTCTTGAAAGGTGCAAATTTTTTTTATATGTTTATGATAATTATAAATTACATTACAATTATTTTTTCTCGATGTTCTTGTTTAGCTATTTGTCTAGCCTTATTTCTGGTTCATAATATGTTAATTGATGTTTATGATAAATTCTTTTTTATTTTCTAGTTTTCAAGATATAACAAATTCAGAGAATGTGCAATGGAATGAAAATATTTTATCTAAAAGTGAGTAAACTACTTTATTATATTATATTTATTTGTTATGTTGTTAGAAGTAACAAGTGTTTTTAAGAGGTACAGCATCTTGTTAGTTCATGTTTGGTTATGTAATATATTTTTAATGATGGATAAAATTAAGATTTTTATTGTTAATTAAATGAACTTACTTATAATTTTAATAACTTGCTGTTGCAAGTCTTATACATTTTTAATAAATGACAAAAAGTTTTCTTGAAAACAATGTCTTGTTTCCAAAACTCTGTCTTACTAAGTATGTACTGGAAATTAAAAAAATAAATAAAGATGAGATTATATAAAAGTCATACAAATGTTCACAATTGTACTGTATAGAAAAAGATAATTTTTAAATATATTTTGTACTGATAATGGCAGTACAATCTCAGTTGTAATAAATATCATATAATAGATTATTGTTAGTCAATGTTCTAAAAAATCATCTGACATATATTTAATTTATTATTTATACATTTACCTAAATAATATTGGCCCTTAGATATCAGATATCTAAGTCTGATTGATATACATATCGCTGATAAAATGAGAGATATATGTAAAACACTTTCTGAGAATCTTTAATATCTTTTAACACATATATGCAACGATTCACAACATATGATACAAATGATCCAATGCAGTATAAGATTTTTAGTTTTATTTTTCTATAAAATGATTATGAATAACACCTTCGGAAAATAATCATTTTCATCTTCTATATAACAAGATAAGTAATCATTAACTTTAATTTTAAAATAAAAATAATTTCATATCAAATTTATACTATTAGTATAAAGCTGAAGA
The DNA here is from genome assembly GCF_905220565.1 of Melitaea cinxia. Lineage (NCBI taxonomy): Eukaryota > Metazoa > Arthropoda > Insecta > Lepidoptera > Nymphalidae > Melitaea > Melitaea cinxia. The sequence goes on along the minus strand of NC_059418.1, from coordinate 6,860,635 downwards.
GTTTGTTTTCTTGAACGCGCTAATCTCTGGACTTACTGGACCAATTTGAATTTTTTTTCAGTATTTGATAGCCCATTTATCAAGGAAGGCTAGGGCTATAGGCTATATATTATCACGCAAAGACCAATAAGAGTGGAGCACCAATGAAGAATGTTTCAAAATCGGATTTTTTCCTTCTGAGACCTTCCCCAGCTAGCCCAAAGTAACTATTCCACGCGGAAAAAGTTGCGGGTAGAAGCTAGTAGAAAATAAAATTCAAATAATTTAAGTGTGAGTAAATAATGGAAAATGTAAAAAAAAAAATTAACAAGTAATAGATACTAGATATATTTAGATATTGTACTACTATTTTTCAGATGCTGAATACAGCTTTCTCCCTTTGCCCTCTACTTCGCAGGCACCACAAGGACTTACTTTTGAAAAAACACTAGGTAAGAATAACAAATGAAAATTTCACATTTTTGAGTACATAAAACATCAACAAGTAACATGTCTACTATAAGCATATAGCTAACTAGCATTTAATTTTATGACACAAGTTCACTTTATTATATAAAATATTTCTCTAACTGTATATGTTACTACATAGATAATTATAAGCAACTAAAACATTTTTATGTATTAATTTTTTTTTAAATGTTTATTTGTTTCAAAATTGAATTTTATACATTTAGATGAGTAGCCTGTTATTCCAGTTGTGCTGGTTCTATTTTCTGCTCCGGGGGTTGTAGGTTCGATTCCTGCCTGAGTCTGGGTGTATTACTATACATAATTATGTTATAATTTATATATATATATGCATGTTGGTTGTTGTCTATAAAACAAGTGTTAAGTTGCTTACCTTAGGAAAAGACAACCGTGTGTATGTGTTAAAGATATTTATTTATTATTGTTCACTTTTATCAATGTAATTACAGTTTCCCAGAATGAATCAGTAGAAAATGTTAAAGTTCCTGTTCGCAACTATGAAAGAATTGTGGGAAAACCTAATAGAAATAGAGGTATAATTTTCAACAATCTTTTAATGTAGCAAAGAACGTAATTCAGTATAGTTCTTTGTAGCCTACTCCTTTTTAAATTATTTTTATTGAAATTATTTTCAAATCATAATTTACAACTTCAACTACAAGGGATTAAGTTGTGGTAGTTTTTAATGTAGTTATGTGGTAGACTATGTAAATAGTAGTAGTTAGTATCTATCCATAATATATATATATATATATATATATATATATATACACACTGCAGGCCAATATATAATGCCAATATATATGTATATATGCCCTGAATATTGTTATAAAGAAAAAAAAAACATTTATTCTGTTGCACATAACATTTATTACTATTACAGTGTGTTAGTTTAATACATTAATATAATTCTATGAAAATAAAGCTAATCCGAAGTGGTCTCCATTGGCTGCAATACACTTAAAAGTTGAGGCCAGTTATTAATAGAAGCACACACTCTTTCTATGGGAAAATTATTTATTTCATTATACCTATGAATAGCCCGGTACACATTTGACTATTATCAAGCATATGAGAGTCAAATCAATTTTTAATTATACTGCTTCAATAATTTACATTTTATAAATCAAAAGTTTGCTTAGTTTTGTTAAATATGCATTAACATTAATGTTTAACAGTTTCATTTATCTATATTTTATACATTTATATTTATACATTTATATATATTTCGATATTATACTATTAAAGTATGGTATAGTTTAAAAAATAGAATGACAAAATAATTTATTTAGTTATAGCTCTTTCCTTAGTAATCAAATACGTATATTTTATTGTTATAATATTTCAAGTAAATTGAAGAAAAAGGAAAAAAAATAATAATTACATTCAATGATTCCAATTGTATCATGCAATGGGCATTCCTTTGTCGTATACTTGTGTTATTATTTAAAGCAAAATTAAATACATATTAAACTGTAACGATCACTAATAAAATATATCAATATTAGCGTTGTTTAATATTGAAATAAAAATAATAAATGTATCTTAATATAATAAAAGCAATAAATTATTTTATAATATTATATTTAAGTAAAAATTTATGAAATTAAAGGAATAGATCACATTATACATAATATTGTATACTTTCAACACAAAAAAATGTATATATAATAACAGGATTTTTTTTAAATTTCAGATTCTACATTAACTGAACGTGAGAAGATCCTGCTGAGTCATTTGACTCAAACTTAATTAAGCTTAAAGCGTTAGGCAGTCGAAATGCGAACTGTGAGGAAGACACTAATAAATTGTTTGTAGCTTATAACGATATTAGCGGGGTCCGCACTGACATGCCTAATAGAAATAATAATGATGACATTCAAGTTGTTGATGAGATAGTTTATCCTGTTTTGTCTTTGCCCAATGAAATCGATTTCTTTTTATATGAAAATGATTTATGTAACTTTTTGGAGCAGCCAGTATTATATGTTAGTGGTTATTTAGCTGCAAAATTATTAGATAGAACGAAATGTCAGAAATGTAAAGATTCGTTAAAAGTTGATAAACCAGTAGACAACTTAAACAATTATATTAGTTTTAAAGAATGGTGGAAAGATTCGAGCTCATTGTGCTTGCCTTCTGAACCTTTATGTCATTTTGTAAACAAGAGCCAAATTCATTTCAAAGCTATTATATCTCAGGACTTACAAATTAAAAATATAAAGCAGTAGACTAGTTTGCAATTAAGTAATGAGCATTTTATAGAAAAAAACAAATCAATTAATTCATAATCTTTGTTTATTATTCATTAGAAAATCATGTAAAGACAAAAATATACAATTAGAATAATGTGATCAAGACAAAGCTTAGATAACAATTTTTAAGATTCTTGTTGAATATTTATATTTATATTGTCTGTACTATAAAACAATGTTTGTAGAAAACATACATATTGGCAGTTCTTCTTGACATCTAATGTCTTTGCAATGTTTTTTGTTTTCCAAGTTTTTAAATTTGTATATTTTACCTTAGAAACAAAAAAAAAAAATTTCCGCTGTGGCTTCGCCCACATAGATTACGCGATTTTCGCTATTTCGTTTTCTCCCATAATCCGCTGTTCGTTTATCCACATACCATTAAATGGCGTACATGGAATTGTAGCATCCCGTGAAAGAATTTTTAAAATCGGTAGTACTTTATGGAATTACCTACTACAAACATTTAATAATACAAAAATAAGAATTTAGAAGATTACTCTAAATATGTTCTTATTATGTTTGTAAATCATTATGTTTTTTATCTGTATGCCTAGGATCATTATATAACGCTTTTCAGAATTGTTTTTACTTAGACAATATCTGTAAATATGTTTATGTTATGTTTGTTTGTTATTTACTGTATGTCGGATCGTTACATATGTAACGTTTAAAAATTTTAGATTTTTGTGAATATGTTATGAGTCAAATTCATCGTCTTGGTTGTTATTGATTGATAATTACTGTTTTGCGAGATCATTTCATTTGTATCACTTTTTAAGAGTTGATTTTTTTGTGACTATGCTACGTTAAGTGTTAAATCATGTTGTTTGTTAATTTTTGATAATTACTATTTGTTACTATTTAAGTTGTTTTGTTAATATTTTTTTTTATGCTTTAAAATCACCTTTTTTGTTATTGGCTGACAATTACTATTAGAAACTATTTAATTTGTTTTGTAAATGTTTGTTATGCTTTTAAATCATCTTTTTTGTTATTGTTACTTACTGTTCCGCGGGTTGCAGGTTCGATTCCCGCCTGAGATTGAATGTACTACGTGTATTTATATATATATATATATATATATATATATATATATATATATATATATATATTATTTCTGTTTATTTATTTCAAAAAATGTACAGTCAGTTGTTACCTGTAACACAAGCATTAAGTTGCTTAACATAGGAATATATGACTGTGTGTATGTTATAAGATAATAATAATAATAATACACTTTATTGTACACCAAAAACAGAAATAATACATATCAAAGAAAAAAAAAAAAAAGATATTTATTTATTTATTTTAATTTGTTTTATAAAGAAGTTTATGTTATGTTTGTAAATCATCTATGTTATAAGATTTATATTATATTTATTCATATTTATTGATTTTAATTTGTTTTATAAATAAGTTTATGTTATGCTTGTAAATCATCTATGTTATAAGATATTATATTATATTTATTTATTTTAATTTGTTTTGTAAATAAGTTTATGTTATGCTTGTAAATCATCTATGTTATAAGATATTATATTATATTTATTTATTTTAATTTGTTTTGTAAATAAGTTTATGCTTGTAAATCATCTATGTTATAAGATATTATATTTATTTATTTTAATTTGATTTATAAAGAAGTTTATGTTATGTTTGTAAATCATCTATGTTATAATTAAATATTAATTAATATCTTAATAATTAAGAATTTGTTTTGTTAACATGTTTTTTATGTTTTAAATCATTTTGTTTGTTATTGTTTGATAATTAATAGTTGTTATTATTTAATTTGTTTTGTAAAAGTGTTTGTTATTGTTTGATAATTACTATTTAATTTGTTTTGTAATGGTGGATTAAGCTCCGATCCTTCTCCTACTTGAAGAAAGAGGCCTAGAGTGTGCTGAGAGCTGTGGGATGTATCGCAGTATGTTTACGAAAATATAAAATTTGTTTGTTAGCTGTTGTGATCGACATGCCTTCAATAATGTAACTTTTTTGTATAACAGCTTTAAATTTGAAAAGACTACCGAGAGTTTTGTCCGGCTTTTTTTCCTCTCGGCCTACACTAGGAACATTAGGTTAAATAATTTGTTGTAATATTTATTTTATAAAGCCGATGACATAATAGATAGGTGATGTCTACCCAGACACTAGTGATCAGGGCAAAATAATATGTTTGTAATGTTTAATTGTAACAATTACCTTCATTTCTGTTTAAAATGTAGATTTTTTTTCGCTGGTTAAATGTAGTAGTACCAAGAAATTTAGTAGTAGTGTAGTATATACCAAGAAGTTTTAAATATACATTATATATATACAAAAAACCTTTTATTTTAAATAAAATTTATAAAATTAAGAACCCTGTGCTCAAAAAGTATCGATAATTTTATCGACTAATTTATCGACCTTTTTCCACACTATTATCGATTTCCGGTAGGATAACAGTAACAACACTATGCTTCATTATTACCAATTTAACGAAAAAAATAGAGCTCAACCACAAAGTTGGTACTTGAAGTATAGCAAAACCTTGAACCCGGAGCTCGACCGTGTCTATGGAGTGACACCTCTTTACTTATATACTCTTTGGCGACTAATCGCCCCATCTGGCAAGCCTGATCGCGACGTAGGATACGTCAGTTTTCTCTAGTTTGTATGTCACGAGATAGATGTCGCTACATCACGAACACAACACTACTCGAGACCAGTAATTTTTTTACGTTTGTCTGTGGTCTGTTAGGTAGAGGTAATTCCCCAGTCTAGTCATTTGTCGGATCTTCTGTAATGTTGAATTTTTTTTTTCAGTTGAAATGATGCAATATATTTTCTGCTCTATTAATTTAATAAGGTAATTAATTACACGTGATGGTAAAGATCAGCTAAATAAAAAGAATTTTTTAGTTATAATTTTATTTACTTATTTAAGTGACGTGTAACGTTCATTACACTGTGGATTGTACAGTAAGTTTACCGTGCGTATATCAGAGTCGCTAAGTGTATTTCTATGGCCCATTGAAAATGTTCGTTGCCAAAGATGATCCTGGAAACAAAATTATTGATTACTGGCTAATCGTACAGGCGTAGGTAATGTTTAAACTGTATCCACAAAAGAGCCGTCAACATCAAAATAATTGTGAAAATCAAATGAAAACCGTATATTATGTTATTGTTATACGGTTTTTATTTGATTTTCAGTAAAAAAAACAGTGGATGTGCAATTCAAAACGGCAGTGAAAAGTCGTAGGAAAGTAGGCCGTTACGATTTATTCTATCGACGATGATCACGGTCTCGTGAAAAAGGTCGTAAGCGCCATGCAAAAGCGTCGCTTACGCGTTTCGAGCAGTAATGTATTCTATCTCATTGTCAACATTGACTCAGACTTAAGAGGAAAGGGTACCGAAGAGACTTTTCAAAAATAGGTATTTGAATAAAATGTTTCTGTCGCGCTGCATGCCGCTACCGCGCCCCGCGCCATCTCCGCCCCGTTTTTTCTATGTGTGACTGTCGTTTTGTTAAGGTGATATCAGACGGTTCATTTTTTGTTCATTTTCACCTTTCATTCGGTACATTTCACTCGAAATGAAATGTCTGAACAAAAAATGAAACACGAGTGCCGAATGAATTCATTAGTGAACCGATCCAACAGTGTTGGATATTGGCATCCGGTATCTTTCATTCCCACTCCGAATGAACGAGAAATGAACGGTCTGAACACTGAGAGAACGTTCATTCGGATTCGGCCATTTTGTTTCGAGTCCTGTAGCCGATGGACATCAAGAAGAAGTTCTTCAAATTTACTTTCATCCATTCGAAGATGATTACAATATGAATCAGGATCTTCAACGGCTAGTTCTCTCAACAATGTATTGGAAGCTCCTAATAAATTTCTTCTTGCAATCCATGGTCGCACCCACCACCGTCGACGTTTTCTTTGCTTCTTTTTTGTCAACTCTTTGATTAAATGATCACAAATTAAACGAATTCCAAGACGTACGACTTCATTCGATGACATATTTAAAAGAAAGAACAATGAATGTTCATTTCTGTATCATTTCGTCTAAGCCGTGTGAACATAGAATGAAAAAAAAATGAAGCATTCACTCGAGTGAACAATCATTCGAGTGAACCGTCTGATATCACCTTTAGTGTGCGTGCGCCGGCTATTCAGCTATTAATTGTTGACGATATTTTAGTATTCGCATCTTTCGTTTGTGATTGACTACGAGTACATGTAGCGCATAGTGCTATTTTTCTGAATTTGGCTTGTTTTATTGAATTTGTTCTGCATCGTATTGCTGTGACTCGGCTTACTATTATTGAATTTTGTAAACTACTTATTATTTATGTTTTATTATTTTGAATTGGATACTCTTTGTGACTTGATACATGTCTATATTTTTGTGGGTAATTATCGAAATACTTAGGTACTTTATTTATGAATTAGGTATGTAATTACATGGTTGAGGTGTGTGTAAGAATGGGTAATGAAATACATACATAATTATAGTGTATACATGTAGTACATAGTATAAGTGTAAGTATAGTATATATATGTAATATAGTACATACACAGTATAAAATGTTTGCCTTAGTACCTATATAATTTGTAATGTCTTATGTTTGTCGCAGTTATTAATACATGGGTATAGGTTATATATATTAATTAACATAATTATAATTGCGGCGATATAACAATGGTTAAAAATAATATTATAAATAAAAAAAAAAACAAGAAAAGCCGCCTGCGTGAAGAACAACTATTAGAAAGTCAATTGAAAAAGCTGGAACAAGATAAAAATTCAATAATTACACAAAGATAGCTAAATAAATTACACCAATTTCAAACATTATGTACTGTACACTTACAAAAATCATGAAGGCGACTTTTTCAATTATTATTTTATTTATGTTTTTTTAGTTAGGCAAATTACGTAATCGATTGAATTTTTTTAAAGAGTGGTTGATTAACATGACATAACATAACAATACACTTTATTGAACACCAACAGAAAATAATAATACGTATCAGATTGATTTTTAACCGACTTCCAAAAAAGGAGGAGGTTCTTAATTCGACTGTATTTTTCTTTTTTTTTTTGTATATATGTTACTTCAGAACTTTTGACTGGGTGGACCGAGTTCGACTTGTACGCAAAGGAAAAAAAGCCGACTTCAACTACATCGACATGTAATACAACAAAGGTAGACGAAAATATAGTCAAGTAAATACGCGTTATTAAAGATTACTCAAAAATTTGTTATCAGATCTCGATGAAATTTAAATATGACTACACGATAAACATCAGCTTTCGATTAAATTAAAAATCATCAAAATCGGTACACCTAATAAAAAGTTATGCGGTATAATACAACGTAGGTCGACGAAAATAGTCAAGTAAAAACGTATTATTTATATTACTCGAAAAGTTGTTGTTAGATCTCAAATAAACTCAAGTGAGACCAAATGACACACACCACCTTTCGATTAAAAAAAAATTTGTAGAAATCGGTCCACTCAGTCAAAAGTTCTGAAGTAACATACATAAAAAATACAGTTAAATTGAGAGCTTCCTCCTTTTTTGGAAGTGGGTTAAAAATAGAAACCGATTTTACACGTCTATAGAATTCCTAAGTCGACAAGCTTGAACAGTGAAAGATTTAGTATAAATGAAAGAGGAGTGAGAGGGAAATTCAAGAAGTAAGCTTTCCTCAGAACGAAAACTGCGTTCATTGGAATCACTAAGAAACTTAAATCGTCGTTTTAGATAAGCAGGTACAACAGGATTAAAAAGAATAGAGTAAAGTAAGTTGAGAATATACGTATTCCCGAAGTAGGGAATTGGGTGCCACTCAGGGCGTAACTACTGCCGTATCAGCCGTATCAATGATACGGGGCCCCCTATTTACAGGGCCCCTAAGGTGTGTAAGCAAAAATTAGTAAAATGCTATCCACAATGTCACTTAATCTTGTGCTTCCTGGAAAAAAGAATAAAAAAACTGTCATACATACCTATAGAGTTTTAACTTCAGAAATGACTGAAGTCTGAAAAGCAGTCCCCTTTTATCCGAGTCAAGCGTGCGCCCAATTGTTGATAACATTCTGTATCGTTTATTTCGGGATTCAGTTAATCATTATGAACAATGAATTAATCTTTTTTATATAAGAATGGGGCACACAAGCAGACGAAGCCATCTGATCTATAACGGCTACCGTCGCCCATGGCCTTTAGAGAAAAGATGTAGACACTAGACGCTTTAAAACCCCCAAATTTTAGCAAGGTCATTCCACACTTTGAATGTACGCGGAAACATTGCGCACGAAGCTCGCACATTGGTTGCAAACCACTGGTGGATACAATTAGCACCACTAGACTTCTTGACATCGAAAGAATGCAGAAAACGACAAACGACACTGCTCATAGTGCACATTACGCATCGCGTGCTCGCACCGTGGAATGCTCGATGGTGCTTTTCCCTCATGGTCAAGAGTTGAATTCGACGCAAAAAGAGTGCAAAGAATTTTCGCTTACTTTTTCGCATAATGTGCCAGAGAGCCTTCAGGTTCGCGCAATGATGGAAGTGTAGACTAAAAAACGTTACCTTCGACAGCTTTTGTAAGAAACAAAAGGCACGGTTTCCATTTGGAAAGCCCAATAGTCTCTCGCCAATTCTACTGTGTTTGAACTTTGCCCTAGCGATTTACTACCTGTAATACCTGGAGGCAGCGTTGAATCTCTTCTTCAGGTTATGTGCCTGTGAATCTCCCATATAGATGCGAAAGATTCATAGGAATTCACTAATAGTATTGGCCTCACAGGCTGAAGCGAACGATCCCCCGCATCTATTGCTGCAGGTCAAGGCTAATAACTCTCCAGCTTGGAACTACAAGCTCTTTAAATTAGCTTAAATCATTCCATTAAAGAACTCATGGAATTATTACTGATAAAATTCAATAGCCTTGCATCCAGTTTTCCGGAGGTACTAACTTGATGTTTTTCAAAACTAAAACTGATAAAAAATTACCTAAGGATTTCGATGGAACAGGAACAGTTACAGCAGACTACACTCACTATTGTCTATTCTAGGAGGAAGTAATAACTTATAATCAATAAATATTTATTTTAATTCAATGCAAGCATTTTTTGTGAGAAATCTTTATCCATCATTTGCCTGCCCCCCCACTAATTTTGATACAGGGCCCCAAGGTTCCCGGGGTTCCAAGGAATGCTACGTCAGTGGTGCCACTTGAGTTTTTTACGCAATTCAGAAATATGATTCTATTTGCGAAGTCCAAATACGAATCGCATAGGTACATAGATTCGACCAAATTTAATAATCTGCTCCTCAGTAATGTCAAGAAAACAACTAAGCAATTTTTTACCGATGAGAAAAAACAGAGGAGGTTCTAAAGTCGCTACGTACCTATATTTATTTATGTTTGACCATACATAACTTTTTACAGAGTATTCCGAAATTGATAAAAAAGTATATTGGAAAGAGTAAACCCCGAAGTTGTTTTTCGTCTAGGAGGCGAGGAAGAAGCGCGGCTCGCAGCTTGCTTGGCATAGCCATGGAAAAGAGCAGTCCTAATTTTTTAAACTTTCTTATTGTATTTTTTATTAGTATTACGGTAATAATAATCATAATATACTTTTTTGAAATCCTTGTATTGAGCCCTTTAATTTGATACCAAAAACAAACAACACAGTTATTAACCATAATTACCATTGTTATTTGTTAGCGAAACCCTTCGTTAGCCCAGGTTTGCACAATGTTACAATAAAAACCGCATATACAAATACGGTTTTATTGTAGTTATGAAAAGAGAAATTATTTAATTTTGTTAATACGAATTTTAGAAAATATCGACTAAAAATTACATCACTAGTGTATCGTATATAATTATCGACTATGAGGCATCACTTCGCTGGCGTATATACGTATTGCTTTGACCCTTCCCTCCCCCAGACCTATCCCCCAAAAAGCAAAAAAGGGACAACTGCAGCTCAGACCGTTTTAGGTAGATAATTTTTGACCAAAACAGTGTTTCGTAGTCGACTGTTTTCTTCTCAAAACATGGCAATTTTTTTTTGAATTTTTTTTTAGAAAATAAAAGAAGACTTCGGCTATGCCCCTATGTTCTCATTTTTTTGAAAATATGCATATATTTTTTTTAATGAGTGTCTGAAAATGTACAAAAAATTATGCAATATTTCGAGTTTTAGAAGTCTCCTAATTCCTATGATAATAAGAATATGAAAAAAATCAAAACATAGGGGCATGGTCATGGCAGCAAAGAGTTCTATGTCACAAAAATTTTTGATCTAGTGTCATTATCCAGGGAGAAAACAGTCGACTACGTTTGTATGGAGAAAGACCCGGTACCCTTTCCTCTTAACAATACTGACCTGTATTAAACCGACCATTACTTACCTGTAAAGGCTGTACTGTGGTGTCTCCGAGGTCACAATTACTGCACATGTAGTTAGCTGGCGCGTGAGTTACACTGTCGAAGTCATACGGAATCGACGCTATCCACGCTTTCTCTGGTGACCTTTCTAAATATTGTTCTTTACCTACAAATTGTATAAAATAATGTATAATATATACATATGTAAACTTCTAGCATTCTAGTTTAGAAGTGTACGATTACAACATTCATTGTTGTCGTTTCAAAGAATCGTGTTTTGTGTTATTTTTAACCGACTTTCAAAAGAAGAAGGGGGTTCTTAACATGTGGCCCTATCAAAATTTAATTAAGATCTGACAAGTACTTTTCGAGTTATATCTAATAATGCGTATTTATTTTACTACTTTTTCGTTGACCTACGTTGTACCTACCGATTTTGATAATTCTTGTTTTAATCGAAAGCTGGTGCTTGTCTCTGATATACATTTGAGTGGTAACTGATAAGCGTATAGGTTATTGAGTTATTTTACTATAATTGCAATCGTTGTAAATTGTAGTTTTTTTTTTTTATTTCATAACAAACACAAGTATTACATGAAGGACGGTTCCTTCATACGGTTTAAGAAACAATATTTTTTTACAACACGAAAATTCCTAGTACTTACCTTTTTCCACATTATCCCAATTAATAGTTACGTAATTATCCCTATCATAACGATTCGACATCATGTGGATGCCGAGTATCCGTAATAAATTGTTGATAGCGTGAGCTGTGTGTCCCGGAGCACCGTTTAAGAAAGATGATAAGTTTATCGACTGAAAATCAAAATTTTAATCATCATTTCAGCCTATCACAGTCCACTGTTGGACATATGCCTCCACAAGTTCACGCCAAAAACGGCGTGAACTCATGTGTTATGCCCATGGTCACCACGCAGGCGGGTTGGTGACCCCAGGGCTGGCTTTGTCGCTACGAAGACGCCGCTACCCGTGTTCGGCCTGTGTTTTTCAAACCCAGCAGTTAGATGATCATCCCGCCATCGATCGGCTTTTTAAGTTTCAGGGTGTTAGTGGAACTGTGTTATCCCTTAGTCGCCTCTTACGACACCCACGGGAAGAGGGGGTAAGTGGTTACTAAAGTTTTAACGCCTGCAACAACAAGCGCGTTACTGACCTTACTTTCCGTGAGGGGGAGTAGTCTCCCTAGTATTTCTATAAACAACTCAACCGATTTTATTTAGATACTCTTTCATTATTAGAAAACTCAATTATCCAGAATCAAAATAGACTTTATTACACCACAGTATGATTCATAGTAATGGCAAAAAGCTCATTAAAAACAACACCAAGAAAATCGTAAGTGATGTAAATTGTAATTGTTACCTGTATTATTTAATATTACCTGTTTACCGCCGCTAAACCCGAGTAAGGGCATGTCTTCGCCTTCTTTATCAAACCATATATAACTTTTAGCATCCAAACTATCATCGGGTATATATTTTTGGAATACTATACAAGTGTATTGTTCAATTGCCGCCATTGCGTGTATAAGCCTTTTATAATCTTGTGATCTTGCCATAACTTAAATTTAATTGATTATCTTAAATTTACTTCAGAAGGCTATTCCAATATAATTATTATAAATTAGTATAGTATATTTAAGTGCTTTAAATGTCATACAATTTAATTTAGAATTTAGGTTTTCCTTAGTACCTATTCGACAATTAGAGAGGTTTAATATCAATTTATGCAACATTTAATGTCATCTTTCTCAAACACCAACTTCTCAGCTTATCAAAAAAGTTTAACTCTTATGTTAAATCAAAATATTATATCTTGTGATCATTGAAACCACTGGATATAATATTTTTAAAATAAATGCCGTCATCGGCTTCGTTCGCGCGGATTTTGGCTGTTCTATTTTTCTTATTAAAACATAGGTCAGCCAATATCACTCAGTGATAGATAAGCATTCGACAGGTAAAAAATAATTGAAAATCGATGAATTAGTTTTTAAGTTAATTCTTTGCAAACAAAAATATAGTGTGTGCTTAAAGACCACGGTGGCGGTACGGCCGAAGTGAATACTTCATTAGCAATTGGCACCAACGCAATAAGTATCTTTTTCGCTCGAGTACACTCGGCGGTGCCGAGTTCACCCGATCGAGCCTTTCACCTCAGAGCGTGATGCATCAGCCTAACTTACTACCTACAAAAAAAATGTGTGTGCCTGCGCCAAAAGTTGGTGAAGCTTCAAACACTTCACTTCAAAAAAATTAAATTTTGCTCTATAATATTCACTATAGATATAAAAAAAATATACTTACTCAAATCATCATCGAATCCGAATAAAACAACTCCTAATGGCCACAATTTATTACTATAATAATTTATATTGTCAAAACTGATTGCTGAATCAGATTCATTAAATGTACGTCGTTGTACGATCTGTGATGGTTGAGACATACGACCGCATTCTACGTAATAGTTCGTATTTATGTAATTACGATTTTTACTTGGTATTAAATTTTTGGCTGACTTATCTAATTTCTAAAAGATAAGTTGTAAATATGAATAACATTGTAAATTTGTTTTTGTTAAATATATTGGTTCATAAATGGATTCAAAACGCTACTCTTCTAGAAATTTTGTTTAAAAAAATCCTACTAAGTCTTTATAACTCTGTAAAACTCTGATAAAGTCAAATATTCTTTAGAGTACTTTATTAATGTTTTTTAGAAATTTTAAGTCTTGCAGACTTTTTAAGATTTTTTTTTCAAACAAATATTTCCATCGGGGCATCAAAAACTTCTCATACATCGAGTCGTCATATACATACACACGTCTCATATACAGTCGATCAGATCTACTCTGCGCAAAAGCATGCACAAGAACGTTACAATATAAAAATATATTGTAAAGCCCTTAAGTCTTTAGGACCTGGGTGACCGAGCTTAGCTCGGTATTTTTAGTAAATCGTGTTTTTTGAAAATCATATTTAAATACGAATTACATATTGATAAAATATGAATAATATTTTTCGATTTTATTTTTTTTAGAAAAAAAAAGAAAAAAAAAACGATAATCGATCTGGAATACGTGAGGATTCGAACCATGATCATTTCGGCCGAGCGCGATCGGCCAATTCCCCCTGAGCTATTACAACTTTATTAACAAATGCGAAATTTACCTTCTTATTCTAACGATATTGTAGCCATTTTTTCATTGCCTAAAAACAGGGATAAAACGACATTTTCTAAAAATGAATCCTAGCTAGATTTATTTATCTCCCCCGTAATCCCCTGTATACTAAATTTCATGAAAATCGTTGGAGCCGTTTCCGAGATTCAGATTATATAGATATATATATATATATACAAGAATTGCTCGTTTAATAGTATAAGATTCGTACATCTTCAATGCTTAAGTACTCAGTTTTAGTATAGCATTAGTCCATATCCAATTAAAACTGAATAAATAATAATAATTCTGAAGATATAAAAAAAATTAACGCCTCACACTCAACGGCCGCCACTAGGATTATCTTTTGTGTCAGAGGTCGGGAAAATCACACAATACACATGCGCAAACGCCCAGATTACGGCAAACATCTGTATGGCCAGTACAAATGTTTGCCATGTGTGAGAATCGAACTCGCAACCGCCAGCGCAACAGTCACAAACCAGTGCTGTGACCGTTGCGCCAACGCGTCGTCAATATAACAAATAGAACTGTAGCTATTGCTATAAAATAAAATTGATTTTAGTGTCTACTTACATAAGTTATTTGGTGAGTTATTAGAAATTAAAAGTTAATACAAAACAATATTAGATTATATTAACAGGTAAGTCGTATTCGAATTTCTTAAAACTTACCAATAACATTTTTGAGATAATTAAAGTTTACCTTCACATACCTTATCTTCAAACTTGTTGCCCAAATCATAATTATTCATTGACGACCCTAAAATTATTGATACTTACATTGTACTATATAAATAAATATAACACACACACACACACACACACACACACACACACACACACGATCGTCTGTTCCTAAAAGATAAGGAACTTAATGCTTGTATTATAAGTAACAGCCGACCGATATAACTATTTTTTTTATTTGATAAATGTACATAGAAATAATACATAATAAATACAAATATTACACCCAGATTCAGGCGGGGAACTATCAGATCTCATAGACTCTCATAACCCTGTATGAGAATTTGGTCTGCCTTTGTCCATGTTTTATGAGATTTTTTCCATATGGCGATCGCGCAACCCGAACCAAGCCAAACTATATACTGTTTTTAAAATAATAATAGTTTGTATTTTTTATAACGTCAGTGTGTAACTAGCTTACAGTCCACCTAATGGTAAAGAATACCGTAGCCTAGAGACGTCTGCAAACATCAGAAGCATTACATGCGCGTTGTTGACCCTCCCCAGGATCTACGGCCATCTTACTCGCCAAAGGAATAACATGTTACTTGAGACCATTATTTGTTAACGATCTTTTGTATGGTTGAGATACCTACCCAGTCGGACTACCTTAAACTTTGAACAAGACATTTACTACTTGTCCTTGTCTACCTCCAGGGCCGGATTTAGGGGAATGCAACCGGGGTCTACTCTCGGCTCGGGGTTAAGCTCTGATCCTTCTCCTACACGGGGAAACAGGCTGAAGCGAACCGGGGCTACAGCGCCGGGCCTCTACAAATGAGGTGACCACGCTAGACTTTGGAAATAATTGTGTTTGCTCGCAAACGAAAAAAATCGACTTCAACTACATCGACAAATAATACAACGTAAGTAGACGAAAAAAATTAACAAACGCAATAGTCGCTACTACGATTTTCGAGGGTTTCCCTCGATTTCATTGGGGTTCCATCATCAGATTCTGGTTTCCTTATCAGGGTACACTTGAAATATCTCCTTTCCAACTAAAAAAGAATTATCAAAATCGGTTCATAAACGATGAAGTTATTCCCGAACATACGTTATATATACCTACCTATACCTACGGTCGAATTGAGTAACCTCCTCCTTTTTTGAAGTCGGTTAAAAAAAATCAAATTCAGACTAGTACAACAACTTTTCTTTCACTTTTTTTCGCGGTTTACCTTTTAAAAAAAATGTCAATTTTATTTTTAAATTAATTTGTGGCCAAGGGGCCTCAACTTCTTTGCTGCCCCGAGGCCTTCAGGCCTCTAAATCTGGCCCTGCCTACCTAAATACTTTTATGTAAATTAAAGCTATGTAAAATTAGAAATATTATGTTAAATATCATTACCAGGATTTATGCTAGCTCTTAACATATCCACGACGATCCGTGATATATCTTTTTCATTCAAACATTTATAACCAATCGGCATATCCTAAAATATAATAAATTCTTTATTTGGACCAAATACCTACTTTTACTATTTCTTAACCCGCCAAAATGCGTGAAAATTTTTGGCGGAATGCAACATTTGTATCTAACATACCCATCATTTTTATTTACAACAATTTTTGAAAGGAGTCATTAAACAAAATTATTTTTTTATAGAAAACATTTACACAATCAAAAAGCCCACAGACTTTAAAAAAAACTGATATTTTGACGTGAGAATTTTGGATTGAAAATGAGGGTGCTTTTTCAATATGGAGGTCAAAATAAGATGAAAAAATAAATATAAAAAATTACGGTATGCTTAAAACATAAAAAGGTATGTTTTCACTAAATTTTGTAAAAAAAAAAGAATTTTGTAAAAAATAAAAAAGAAACCAAACACTGAATTTTTCACATGAATTTTGAGGTTAGGTATGTGAAAAAATTGTAAATACAAAAGTTGTAGATCTTTTTACTACCTACAACTTTGCCATTGAACTTTTTTCCATAGGACTTGTAGTTTAGCCGGAAATCGAGATAAATTGTTTTTTTTACCCATAACCCCTCTTCCCGACCTCAGATCGCCCGTTATTTATTTTTCCTTTCATTTTCGTAGTATTCTCTTTCTTCTCCAATAAGTTTCAAAAAAATTATATTAAAAAAAAATTTTACGCGGACGACAAAGGGTCCTTAATTGTTAGTAAAAATAAAAGATAAAAGCTTAGTAAATAGTGTTAGTACTTAATAACTAAAAGTGACCTCGTAATGTCAATGCTCAATGCTCGAGAAATGTTCAATGCTCGAGTAGCGGACAGTCTCCGCCACAGAACATATATACCCTAAACGGGGTCTCCGCTATCGGCGATGACTCTAGTTGCGGCTGCCACGCACTCGCCTTAAAAGTGATCTCGCTTTTTTCGGAGAATGGCCTGGAAATTGTCGACCCCTGCGTGCGCGAACATACTAGTTTCATCCTACCATATGTTTTTGTTTCAGAAGCTAAAAGCACTGGTCTATAAAGGTACCATACTCGTATACTTACGACGACATTCATATTAAAATCGTAGTGAATAGGCGGACAGGTCTTCAGTTTACTCGGGTTACTAATATACAAAATTTTGTCCGCATCGCTAGTGTTGAAATTACGTGGAGCTTGAAAGAATTTCACGCAGATCTCCTTTTGTAGTTGAGAAAGCGTTGTCACGATAATATCTTGTGAATGTACATCTGTTAGATTAATTATTGATAAATATCTACAAGTTAAGAAGCGTAGCGTTTATTAATATAGAGGTGGGAGAAGTCGCATCAAAGGAACATTATTTTTACGTTTCCAAGTCTTTTAAGAATTTGTAATACTATATTAATCATACAGACATGTATTACAGCCTCAGTTAAGAAACTCTGTTCTCATGACGAAATACGAGGCTCGGGTAGATACCCAAGTCTCGTATTCCGTCAATCGTTTGTCGTCTTCGTCGTTGTGTTGTGGTTTTGAAGGTAGCTACACTTACAGCGGCCTCGACACGTTCTTTTTTTAAATTGGTGGTTATTTTTGTTTGTGGTATTTGTTGTTTTATCTAATCAAAGTGATTAATCATCACTTCAGCCTATGGCAGTCCACTGCTGGACATATGCCTCGCCAAGTTCAGTGATTAATTACTTCTGACAATTCATAATTTCTGGTAATTCGACCACTCCTAGATAGACTATTGCTGGTCATAGGCAATAATAGTATGGTAAATTGTAGGACCAAGTTTTTCATGACATAGCTAAGACCGCTATTATAGAGCTAACTAGGGTAGGCCGCCTACTCGTCATTACCGATTTCGCTGAAATTTACATCACATGTAGGACTTGGCTATAAATGAAAGCACCCAACGTGGGAATACCATATAGCCAAGCGTTTGAATAATATTTATTTTTTAGACGCGGCTCTAATAACATAAGAACCTTCTTTTTCAGGGTGTTCGCCAAGTAGTCGCTGGCCTAGTGGTAAGAATGCAAAATGACAACGCGCTTGTCATGGGTTCAGTTCTTCAGATGGGTACTTTTTTTTCTAGATTTCATAAGCAGGGACCTTGAGAAGTTATATTTTTTCAGTATTATTAAATAAGAGAAAATAATAATAAATATACATATACCATAATCCTTATTATTAATAGTGTAATGAACTATTCCATTCTTCCAAAGTCTGCCAACTACAACTTTCAAACACAATAAAATTAAGCAAATGTAACGCATTCTTACGATGCAGTTACGAAACTGACCGTAAAATTGAATTAAACATCAGACCGTGAACCAAATAAAACCCATTTTTATAGCACATTATATTGTTTTTTCATTTCCGAATCGAGTGTGTATTAGTTATTATAGTTATACATTATGGACAAAAATATAAAACCTCATAAAAATGCAGGTCAAATTCTCATCGCCAGTTAGATATTTTCCATAAGGTGGGCACGGATATTGAGCTGTCAACTTCACTCCAACGCCTATCTATAATACAAAAAAAGAGTCGCTGAATGTGTTGCTAAGCGCAAAACTCGAGAACGGTTAGACCGATTTCGCTAATTCTTTTTTTTTAATATTCCTTGAAGTACGAGGATGGTTCTTACGGATAGAAAAATTCTAAAAAAAAAAATTAAATTTCCTGAAAAAGTCTAAAAACAACACTTTTCTATACTCCCATACAAAAGATTTGTGATAATACTTAAAAGTCACTGTTAGGCGATACGAAGTTCGCCGGGAGAGCTAGTATTTTATAGATATTGATTTTTATCATTACAGCCTATACAGTCCACTGCTGGACATAGGCCTCCACAAGTTTACGCCAAAAATAACGTGAACTCATGTGTTTTGCCCATAGTCACCACGCTGGGCAGGCGGGTTGGTGACCGCAGTACTGGCTTTGTCGCACCGAAGACGCTGCTGCCCGTCTTCGGCCTGTGTATTTCAAAGCCAGCAGTTGGATGGTTATCCCGCCATCGGTCGGCTTCTTAAGTTCCAAGGTGGTTGTGGAACCTTGTTATCCCTTTGTCGCCTCTTACGACACCCACGGGAAGAGAGGGGGTGGCTAAATTCTTTAGTGCCGTAGCCACACAGCACATTGATTTTTAACGAGTACTTAATACTTTTGCATTATTTTTTTACTTTCGTTTCTTTTAATTTACGTGTCTCAAGAACGAGAATTTTTGAAGAGAAACTTTTTTAGGCGTTGAAGGGAAAAATTTTTACGGATGAAGCGCAATAATAATAATAGCGTCACAAAAATGTACAACGTTTTTGTCAAACAACAGAGCCACCTAGCGCGTACTATAGAAACTACAAAGGTTATTACATTAATATCGATACTATTACATTGCAAACTAGATGGTGCTGGAACGGAAATCTAAAGCTTAAGATTTGTATAAGTATAAACGAGACTAAAAATTAGTTTGCTAAAAAAGTTTCACTTTTGACATGTGTACTTTGGACGCACGTAGTTTTTTTTTTGTGGATTATACACACTTAGCGAAGGTAGGCGTCTGTAATGTCTGCAACACCAGAAGAATGCCTGGACAGCTGCTTGCGAGCAGAGGTATTTATCTATGATTTTTAAGGTCGATGTGCTTCCCCAGTCGGTCTGATCTTGATATTGAACAGGATATTTTCTGTTGTGCTGTACATTAATCTTAAAAAATAATGTTGCGTAAGCGCATAACTCGAGAATGGCTCGACCCATTCGGCTATTTTATTGTGTTCCTTAAGGCCCACGGGACGTTTTAATAATTTAAAAAAAAAAAATTAAAAAAAAATTAAAAAAAAAATTAAAAAAAAATAAATAAAAAAAAAATAAAAAAAAAAATACTCTTAACTTTTGACAGAAACTCTTAACTTTTTGGAGCGGGAAACTTAAACGCGCGCGGTTGTGTTTTTTCTTGTTACTGCTAAAATTATTTTAAATATAGTTCAGATCAGGTGTAAAGTGTATATATTTAGTTATTTAGTTTTAGTTTTGTATTTAGTTTGTTTTCCTTCTATTTTTGGTAAGTGTATGTAAATATTTATACAATGAACGAACCTCCGGACCCGGGTGGCGGGAATGATTTTAATTCACAATATATTCCGCAACCTAGCAATTTTATTACTATTGATTACGATGAATCGAGTATTGAAACTGATCACTCTATGACTAAAAAGCCACTTAAGAGATCTCGACTTCATAAAATTTGCAAACAATGTAATAAAAAAGTTAGAAAAAACGCGGGAAACCAAAAAGTTGGTTGTCATTGTTCGGAGTCTGAGAAATCAGATGAGACGAACAAAAATGAAAATAATAAAAATGTCCCCGTTTCGGTACCACAATCACAGCTCCAACCTGATAACACTGTATCTAAAAATTCCATAGGCAGAAATATTTATAATGAAAATGACGTGTCTCCATATTTAATTCATGTTCAAAAAATTACAAAAGGTGATAACGATGGAACGATTTTACACCCAATCACATTCGGAGATTTCCTTATGAAAAATAAAATATATAATATTATTAACGGCAGCTTGAAAAAGATAGGACGAAACCGAATTTCTGTAGCATTTAATAATTTTAAAGATGCGAATTCTTTTTTAAATAATAGCCTGCTTCTTGAAAATAGTTATCACGCTTTTATACCATCTTTTAATGTAATTAGAATCGGTATCGTTAGGGGTGTGCCAATAGAATGGTCCCCAGAAGAAATTATAAAAAATATTTCTACACCTATTGGTTGTGGTAAAGTTGTAAAGGTTAGACGTTTAAATTACAAAACTGTTGTTGAAGGCGCTACTGTGTGGAAGCCCACACAATCAGTAGTAATTTATTTTGATGGCAGGGTCTTCCCAAAAAGAATTTTTATATGTTACAATTCTCTTCCAGTTGAGCTTTACATCTTTCCCACAATCCAATGCTACAAATGTTGTCGTTATGGACACACAAAATTGCAGTGCAGGTCTAAGCCTAGGTGTTTAAAGTGTGGTCAGGAGCACACATCAGAATCATGCAATGCCAATGATGATAATTATTTTTGCTGTTTATGTTCTGGCAATCATATGGCAAATAGCAAAGCGTGCCCTGAATTCAATAGGCAAAAATCTATTAAATTACATATGGCTGAAAAGTGTGTATCATATGCAGAGGCTAATAAAGAGATACCAACGTCATACAAATCTTATTCAGAAGTTAGTAAAGAAATAAATATTAGCCAAAATCCTAATAAATCATACAAACAAAACATATATATCTAGACCTCGGGATCCTATTAAGCCTAGTATAGGTTATGATAAAATTGCTCATAAAAATATAATAAAAGAATTTTCATTCAATGAATTTGAAAAAAACTCAACTCCAATAGATATAATTAACTCTAAAAATGATTTTGCTAAAATTTCAGATGTGCTTTCACTATTACAGAGTTATTTACAAAACAACAAAAGTTTACCGTCCATCGTTGCCCCTTTAATACAGTGTATCGTAAATATAATTCAAAATGGACAGTTCCCAGATAATAATACAGTGGAACGCCAGAAGTGTAATTAATAAAAAAAACGACATAATTTATTTATTAAATAATTATAAACCTTTTTTATTTTCTATCTCAGAAACTTGGCTTAGGCCAAGTAATAATCTTAGGTTTCGTAATTATAATACTATCAGAGAAGTTAGACTAGATGGTTTTGGCGGAGTAGCCTTTCTCATTGAGAAAAATGTTCCTTTTAATTAATATTCCTGTACATAGTTCTGAACTTTCTATTTTAGCTATAAGTGTACATAACATATCTTTTGTGTCTGTATATATTTCTCATATTTCTAATAATATTTTAAATGAAATAAATAATATTTTAGCATCACTTCCAAAGCCATTAATAATAACAGGGGATTTTAACTGCCAGCATCAGTCCTGGGGTAGTTCAGTAAGTAACAGTTGTGGTAAAAAGCTTTTAGATATTCTTGATGTAAATAATTTGTGTATTATTAATTCTGGAGAGCCTACTAGGCGGACTCTGCCTTTTGAAGGTAAAAGCGTGGTGGACCTAACTATTTGTTCACCACAGTTTATGCCACAATTAACATGTTCTGTATTAAGTTCAACCTATGGAAGTGATCATTTTCCTGTAATCACTTCTTGTGCTTTTAATAATGTAAATATACCAAAACAGAACATAAAACTGCTCCCTAGATATAATCTTAATAATGTTACATCAGAAACATGGGAGCAATTTAGTAATAAAGTAGATACAAAATTGCTACAATTATTGTCTAATGATGCACTTATTGATGCTCCTGTTTTCACGGATGTCTTGATTGAAAGTGCTAATGAAATCTTCCCAGTGAAAAATGAAAGTTCTCATATTCCTAGTCCACCTTGGTGGGATAAAGATTGTACAGATGCTATAAAAAAAAGAAAACAGGCTGAAAAAAAATATAATAACAATATGTGTTTGGAAAACTATCTGTCATTAAAAAATATTGTAAACAGTACTAGATTACTTTTCAAAAGAAAAAAATGTGATGGTTGGAGAAATTTCTGCTCCTCCTTATCTCCTCATACTCCTCCATCAGATGTATGGAAAAAGATAAGAAGATTCAAGTCAGCATATAATACAACCCATTCTGTATCACTCCCCAGCAGTATAGCAAATGATTTTCTAGATAAACTTGCTCCTCCAACAGTTAACATAAATATTAACCTATTAGACAAAAATAGCATAGCAGACGAACATGACGAATCTCCAGGATTAAATTCTTCCTTTAGCAAAACGGAATTAAAAAATGTATTATCTTATGTCTCAGACTCTGCCCCTGGACCTGATGGTATATATTACTCATTTATTTCCCATCTTAATGACAATAGTTTGACAATATACCTAAAAATAATAAACACTATTTTTCAGTCTGGCAATATCCCATTAGAATGGAAATGTCAACTTATTATCCCTATATTAAAAACAAACAAGGATCCTTTCCTCCCATCCTCATATCGCCCCATAGCTCTTTCATCAGTCCTTTTAAAAATAATTGAACATTTAGTTAAAAATCGCCTTGAGTGGTTCGTAGAAAGTAACTCTCTTCTTTCTTCGTCCCAGTTTGGTTTTCGGCGAAATAAAAGCACGTACGACAATATAGGTATATATACTTCGGATATAAGATTAGCTTTTTCTGTAAATAAATTTGTGCTTTCAGCCTTCCTAGATCTGTCGAATGCCTATGATAATGTCATTGTATCAATACTAAGACAAAAATTAATCAGTCTTAAAATCCCCAGCAAAATTATTTCATTTATAATAAATATGCTTACTGATAGATCAATTATTTTTTACAATAATAACCAAAAATATTTAAGAATCCTCACCAAAGGTTTACCTCAAGGGTCAGTTTTAAACCCCTTGTTGTTCAATTTGTATACCCATGATTTAGATTTAGCAATTGACAAGAATGTTGATGTTTTGCAATATGCGGATGACTTACTTTTATACATAAAAGGTAATAATATTGATGATGCGTCTGCGAAATTAACGGAATCTCTGTGTTATCTTAAACGGTGGTTAGATAATCATGGTCTCGATTTATCACCATCAAAAAGCTCCGTCGTTCTTTTTCATCGAATGCGTAGAGTTCCATTACTTCATGTGACTTATGACAATAGTATTATACCGCAAAAAAACCATCATAAATTTTTAGGTATTATTTTAGATGAAAAGCTTTCAGGAACTCCTCACTTTAATTTTATTATAAATAGATGTGAGAGAAATTTAAATATTATGAGATGTCTGGCAGGTGTATGGTGGGGTGCCCATCCTTTTTACTTAAAATTGATATATAACGCATTAATACGTAGCATATTAGAATATGGCACCTTCTTGCTAAAACCTGGGTCAATGTCGGGATTTAAAGCATTGGACAAAATTCAAAGTAAATGTCTTAGGATCATCTGTGGGGCCATGAAAACTAGCCCTATTAATGCTTTACAGGCTGAATGCTGTGACCCTCCTTTGCATTTACGTCGTCAATATTTGGCAGACAAATACCTTTTTCGCTGCCTTCAAGTCACTGATCATCCAATTATTGCAAAGCTCCAACAACTTGCTTACTTTGTTTCTAATAGTTCGTATTGGACAAATAAACCAAACCCGTGTTTAGTTACAAGTTATTTTAAATTGAAATCTCTTTCCGCTCCAATTCAAAGCTCTTGTAATTTACCAATTTTCTCTTGTTCATACAATGCCCTTATTTCTATTCCTAATGTTGTAAACTTTGACATAGAAAAAACAAATTCTTTTAGGGCTGATGAAAAATTTAAAAGAATAATTAAAACACGATTTAGCGATTATCATTATATTTTCACAGATGCGTCAAAACATTTTGCCAATAGTAATGTCGGAGTAGGAGTTTTTCACTTTCAATATAATATTGTTCAAAAAATCAAACTCCCTCCTGAATGTACAGTATTCTCTGGGGAATGCTTAGGCATTTTAAAAGCTTTAGAATATATAAGGTTAGCTAAACTTAAAAAATCCATAGTTTTCACAGATTCATTAAGTTCTATTCAAGCTCTTGTCAAGAATCCTTTTAAAATTAAACAACAGCATCCTTATATATTTGGCATTAGACAATTATTAACGGAGTGCACTGAGAAAGGCATTTTAATAACGCTTGCTTGGATCCCTAGCCATTGTGGAATAGAGGGAAATGTTAGAGCAGATACTCTGGCTAGAGAAGCTACAATAAGTGGTGACCTTTTTCCATATAAAATTTCCTACCCAGATTTATTAACTTTGCCCAAAATTTGTATGGATAAGTCGTGGCAAGAGTCTTATGATCATAGTAGTAGGCAAAAAGGAACATATTATTATAGTTTACAATCTGAAATTTTGGTAAAACCATGGTTTTATAATATGGATTTTAATAGAAAAGGCTGTAGCATAATATCGAGACACTTGGTCACACTTGTTCTCCACACCATCTGGCTAGATTTAAAATTATTTCCAGTCCGTCCTGTTTTTGTGGTTATGAAACGGGGGATATTAACCATCTTTTATTCTCTTGTCCACTTTTCAACCGCTCCCGTTTCCTAGAGTCACTGATTGAATATAAAATTCCTTTTCCTACATCTATAAATTGTTTATTGTCTTCTAGAAAGTATGATATATATAAAATTGTATTGGATTATATATTTCTTAATAATATAGACATTAATATACTGTATATGTTTTTTATTTATTTTTATTTTTTCCTTTTCATCATAAAATATATTATTTTGTTTCTTCCTATCCTGTTCTGAATCCTCTCATAAATTCCTCTTGTCCGTTATCCACAATTTTTGAACATTTTTCTTAATTCCTGCTCGTCATTGGCAATGCACCAACGGGCAGTCCATAAAAAAAAAAAAAAAACTCTTAACTTTTGACAGAACGAAGTCTGTCCAGGCAGCTAGTGATAAATATTTGTGTAGTTTCAGAATTGAAATACTTACAAATTTTGTAGTAAAACTTCTTTACGTACGCTTGATTTGGGGAGTAAGCTGGTGAATGCGTGATGAGAGCGTTACGAAATGTGTGATCGGGCAAGGCGACGAAGTTGAAAGGGAGATGTGAAGGTAGAAAGACAGTTACGTTTCGTATACATATATTACTGTGTGGTCTAAAGCACACTAGTTTCTTTATTTAGTAAAAATATCACAGTCGTCTCATAATTGATGGTCAAAGAAATATTTAACGGTTTTATTATATACAAATAATATAATTTTGTGAAAAAAAAACCATCAAAATCAAATTCTGACTGACGTTTGCGTACAGAACTATACACGAATATTAATTTGCTAATCGTACGCACGGTCACTAACACGCCTACCTTGACGCGTATACAGATTGGTCACTCACAAAACTAAAGGCGCCGCGCGCTCGTAGATAGCAAGATCGATAAATGATTGGATTAAAAGCCTAATTTCATATTTCTTTAATGATTCTAACACAGCCATGACGCCTATGACCATATCATACATGATCAAATATAAAATTATAAAGAATTATACTTACCACAAAGTAAATGTACATTTTTCAGACAGTCAATCGTAAAATATAATCGTAATAGCATTGCCATAATACAATATTCTAAAACGAGAAAAAAATATATTTATTTGCTATCACAATGTTTGACTCCAAGTCCAATATCTAAGAATTTATTACTGTTTTAATTTTTAGAATATACTCTAATACTTCTCAAAATAAGTCATTTTTTAATGTGACATTTTTAAGATTTTTTTTTTTTTACATACAATTAACAGTCGATTTTGTACAATATAATAAATATCACAGGCATGTTTTACGCTAAATAATTTATGAAACATAAAATATACGAGAAAAAAAATTATAGAAAAATTATTGATTTAACTTTTTGGTGTACATTTAAAAAAAAAAAAACAAACTTTTATACAAACATCAACATTGTTATGACTTGTAAATAATTGTCATTACTCACAAAAAAAACAAAACTTGGATTACGTCGACAAGTAATACGACGTAGGTAGACGAAAATAATAATCAATCAGATAATTATGTATATACTATTAGAAACAATTCATTAAGTAATGGTCGATCGTAAATTTAAATGGCACCACACGTCAAAAACCAGCTTTTGAAAAAAAAAAACATCACAATCGGTTGACCATTTAAAAAGTTATCAAGTAACGCACGAAAAAGTTTCGATACACTCTTATTAGAAAATCTAGTCGTTTACTATTTGCTATAACAAAACAATTTTCTTTGACAGTCGTAAATGAAATACTCCTTTTTAAAAATCGAACGAATCGTTACAGAACAGCATACATCGTCACAAGTCAGGTACATGACAATATAAAATAAGCCAAAAAATATATGTACATAAATATAAATAATATCTTAAAAACTAAGTAAACAGTCTTCTTTCTTCAGGTACATTAAATAAAACTCCAATTAGTCTTATCTAGTCGTATTAAATTATATTTTAATACAATAAAAAAATACACTTACAGTAGCTTTGGAAGGGAGATAAGAATGGATGACAACAGATATAATGAAATATGGAATTCTTCGAATATTACTCAGTAATATTTTAAAGAATAATCTCTTTTGAAGTGAAAACTTCGTTTGGCGCACCGCGCACACATTTTTTTTGTAGGTAGTAAGCTAGGCTGATCCGTCACGCTCTGAGGTGAAAGGATCGATCGGATGAACTCGGGACTTATTGCGTAATAACGCTTGATTATGATTGCCAATGAAGTTTTCACTTGTCTTGCAGTCTTAAGAACACACTCTAAATTTTTTATTTGACACTATCTGTGCTTTACCGTTTAGTCGTCTTGTATCCTATGATTAACACTAATACAGTGTCTCCTAAGGGTTCGTCCACTAATCACTTGATGATTTTTTTACAATTTTTAACCCCATACCCTGCCTTGGTGATATGTGGTTATAGTATACAAAAATTGAAATTTTCAGATCATTATTTTTAAACACAGGTATAATTATGTTATTAAAAAAAATCTTATTAAATTTTTAAAAATTAGCATCATGATACAAATTTATATCCAAGCATCGAGGTAGTAGTGTTAAATTTTCATATCATTATTTTTAAACACAGGTATAATTATGTTATTTAAAAAAAATCTTATTAAATTTGAAAAATTAGCATCATGATACAAATTTATATCCAAGCATCGAGGTAGCAGGCGGTTTGTCGGTTATTTTTCTTGTGGTTAAGATTTTGCAAATTCGACGAAAAATAAACACGTGACATTTCAATATAGCGTCCCCTCTCCTTGTGATATTTAGTGATTTTTCCGAATCCCTCCCCCCTTACCTACCCTAAGTGATTAATGGACAATTCCTAGTGTTGTAGTGAAAGTTTATAAAAATTTGAGTTTACTCCTTAAGAAACGATATAAGAAAATACGAAACAACATTGACGCCGTGAGTGACCCTTTACAGCGCTTTTATCAAGCGCCTTTACTGTATTGATACAAATAGTAAGCATCTATTTATATTTTGATTTCAATTTCATTACTTTAGTAATTATTATAATTCACTCACTTATTTCAGCCTATTGCAGTCCACAGCTGGACATAGGCCTCCTAAAGTTCCCGGTTTCTCACAAACCTCACATAGCCCACACCGGCAAACTTACGTAGGTCGTCAGACGTCCATATTATACTTAATTATATTTATTTTATAAAACATTTCAACTTTAAAATACTATGGTAATGGTTTTAAGGAGTAAACAGCATTGTTGGTTCACTCACAGTTTATTTACTTCAAACGAACCCATATTTCTCCATCCCTCCCCTCGGCACTACTATCTCACATATACACAAAATTAAATCTACACAAGCTCTGAGACAGTGACGATATTATTGGTCCGTAGCCCTGAGCGTTGTCGTACAACTCAAAAAGTGGCGCCGCTACTAACTTATAGTTTTTGGGTACAGCGAAAAGAGCTCTGTCTTGCAATTGCACTAGGAACAAACGTTTGTGTTCTTTGGGCTTCGTTATGTGGGGTGGAATGTACGGATATTGGGGGGGTTCGAAGTTTGGCCGCCACCAGTTACCTGAAATTTTAAATTACGTATATATATCTTATATATAAAATTCTCGTGTCACAATGTTAGTTAAAATACTCCTCCGAAACGGCTCTAACCTAACTTTTGTATCGTAATATTCGTTAAGGGATCACTGTGCGACTTAGAATTACAAGCGCGAAATGGATTTAAACAAAATTGACATACCAATGGTGTCTTCGATGAGCCATTCTTGTTTGACGCCGTCTTGCCTACCGAGCGTCTCTGTTAACAGTCGTTTCAAACCTTCGATTTCATCCTGAAAGATTTATTTGAATTATATACGAATCGATTAACATCGATAAGTGTAGTACAATACACTTTATTAGGAATCATTCAAACACAACACCAGCTTTCGTACAAAATAATTGTGTTTGCTCGCAAGACAAGTAATACAACGTAAGTAAACGAAAAAAATTAACAAACGCACTCGTCGTCACTACGGTTTTCGAGGGTTTCCTTATTCTGGTACCAAAATTGGGATATCTCCTTTCCAACAAAAAAAGAAATATCAAAATCGGTTCATAAAAGAAGAAGTTATCTCCGAACATACATAAAAAAATTATATACGGTCGAATTGAGAAACCTCCTCCTTATTTTGAAGTCGGTTAAAAATGTCCCAGCCAAATCGTTTGAATCATAATATATGAGGACGAAAACACAAATGTACCAATATGTCATATTAACATTTGCGTTTCGTCACCTAAAAATAATACAAAAAAAAAACAGTCGAATTTATACCTCTTCCTTTTATTTGGAGTTGGTTAATAATTAATACATTTAGAATATAAAATACACAATAACAAAATATTCTTAGTGCAAATTACCTCGCCAGGATTTAATTCACCGCCGGGTAACTTGAAGAAGGCAGTTCCGAGCTGTAACAGTAGTACATGCGGCAAGCCGTGTTCGTGGACCAACAATACACCTTCAACCGATCTGCAACATTCATTAATATAAATTGTGTTTGCTCGCAAACGAAAAAAAAACTGACTTCAATTACACCGACAAGTAATACAATGTAAGTAGACCAATAATAGCCGAGTGAATATGCGTTATCAAAGATTATTCAAAAAAGTAGTCATCAGACCTGAATCAAATTTAAATGAGACTACATGACAGGTATCAACCTGCTTTTTATTATCTATGCTTTCTGCTCCACGAGTTGCAGGTTCAATTTCTGCCTGAGTCTGTGAGTGGATATTTATATATTTACTAGCAGAGTCCGCGACTTCGTCTGCGTAGAATTTAACAAAAAAAGTTATTATTCAATTCGCAGTTATAAAATAAATTACTAAAATTAAAATAGCCCAAGTTACTCCTTATTACATCAGCTATCTGCCAGTGAAAGTCCCGTCAAGTTCAGTCCAGTCGTTTCAGAGATTAGCCGAACAAACAAACTGACAGACAGACAAAGAAAAATTGTAAAAAATGTTATTTTGGTATATGTACCATGTATACATTTATATGCATTTAGTAAATGCATATGAATGTATATATACATATTTCACTAATTGCAAATTACATCTTTGTGCCGTTTACAGTCGAAACACTTTGACCTTGGAGTAGCAGTGCTAAAAACTTTTTAAATGAGATAACTCCTTGCCTTATTGCCTCCACTGGTGACAAGAGGGCTGGTGCATTTTTTGCCCAGAGAATCGACATAGCGATTCAACGGGGAAATGCTGACAGCATTCTTGGCACAGTTACACACGGACATGATTTATACCAAACATCTTAAATATTTAGTTCTTAAGTTGTGAAATGTAAATATGTATAATTAAACATTATAAACATTGTAATATAAACTATTGTAAATAACTTCTAAAAAATTTTTAGTAAATAGTGGTTGTTATATATTATAAACAAACACTCCAATTTTATTTATTTGTAAAGATATATTACTAGTGGTTGCTCATTGTTAGAAATTAACATTAAATAAAATAAGATATGTGTGTGTCAAATACATAGTAGTGTGTGTTTAATGTTTGATTGATTGATTTATGAATATTAGAATTCTGCATTTCTTCTCTATATAAACTATATGTGCAGAATTTCATACTCCTATACATATTAATATATAGGTTATTTCTAATTTGTAAAAAAATTGTTATATTACCTAGTTGGCTGTTACCTATAACAGAAGTGTTAAGTTCCTTACTATAGGAATAGAATACTGTGTGTGCATATTAAAAAAATGTTAATTAATTATTAGCCTTCCAGAAATTAATTACAGTTTTAGGAATTAATATACAATACTATAAAAACTTAGTCAATAACCTATTACACTAACGTCTGAGATAAAAATTGTAGAGTATATCACTAAAATAGATCATTTATATATTCAAAAATGTAATTTAATGAACGTAGGGCATAGCCGAAAATATCCTGCTCAAAATCTTGAGTTGCCCGACCGGGAAAGTACCTCAACTTTATAGAAGACCAGCTTCTGCCCGCGACTACATCTGCATGGAGTAAGAACACTTCAGTCATACATGATTTTTCTTTCAACTGTTTACGCAGTACACGCAATGGAAGCTCTCAAAAGAAAAAAACTCCGATTTTGAAACATTCTTTATTGGTGCTCTGCTTCTATTGGTCTTAGCGTGGTGATATATAGCCTATAGCCTTCCTCGATAAATGTGCTATCTAACACAGAAAGAATTTTTGTAATTAGATCAGTAGTTCCTTAGATTAACGCGTTCGAACAAACAAACAAACTCTTCAGCTTTATAATATTAGTATAGATATAGATCAGAGCTACATAATATTGCTTTCAAACTATATAGTCGTGATAAACATTTGGCCCGCCTGATGGTAAGCGGGGTAACCTTATCCTATAGATGCCTGCAACACCACAAGTCGCGCAAGCGCGTTGTGATCCACCCCCTCGACTGTCCAGGTGCTCTCTACCTTACTCGCACAGGTTCCAAACACTGCTTGAGAGCAGTCTGAGATCTTCTGTACGGTTAAGGTACTTACATTCGGGCTGCTCCAGATTTTAAATATTTCCTGCTATCCCCTATCTCAATGTAAAATCCCATACAAGTACACAGCAGTGTATAAAACACGAACCATAAGACAAAAACAATATATTAAATATAATAACAGCAATAACCATAATTTAAAGTACAAAACTTACCGTCTCATCCCGATTTTTACGAATTCCTCTCTCATTCTCTGAAACCTTGCAGGTACTGACGCGTCCTTTTCAAAAAGCGGTTCTTTAGTGCCGAATGTGTAGTTCGTTAAGGGATAAAGGTTTATCGATCTATTTAGCGTTAAACTTGCATTGCTTTGGCTATTTTGATGCTGAACCCCAGGTCTGGCAGGCCATTGCTTGTTGCCGGTAGCTTGTACTGCCGCCATTTTAACTATGTAACTTTAGTACACCTTGTAGTTTGTAATTAGTACTAAAAATGTTAATTTTTAATAGTGCTCTAATTTTGCTTAATTATTTATAAAAGTAAGAACAGTCAAAGCTTTACATTAAAGTAAATTAATGAACACAAAACACACGCTACTATCCACCATTTATAAATATACAGATTAAAAATATATAACCAAAAAGTGCACACTGCACAATTTTATTTGTCCAAAAAGTGAAAATATTTATCGTGGTTATTATTTAATATAATAATAATATTATTATATTAAATTGTAATTTTTTTATAAATTATAATTATTTACTATACAGTAAACATAATGAAGGAAATTAATTTCACATTGCTATAATGTTTTTTTTTTTTGTAAAAAAATCGTTCCACTAGTATTAGGTATTATTATTATTACTACTATCATTTTCCATTTTTTTTTAAATTCATGACAGTCTGTCTGAAATCTGAATTTTGACGTTTGGTGATCACAATTGACAATAAATGTCTATTTTAAAAATTTATTAAAGAAATTTTCTTGTTTTCGTAGAAAAATGATATCACAACAATTGGAATTACTATCGGATAGCCCTTCGCAATGGACAACAATCGCTCATGTTACACCGGAAATTCAGAGAAAGGAAATCAAACCATTTGTTCTGCGTAAGTTTAACAAACTTTTAAGAAATAAGTAATTGTGTTTGCTTGCAAACGAAAAAAAAACGACTTCAAGTACATCGGCAAGTAATACAACGTAGGTAGACGAAAAAATAGTCAAGTAAATACGCGTTATCAAAGATAACTCAAAAAGTTTTAATCAGATCTCGATGAAATTTA
Source organism: Melitaea cinxia (assembly GCF_905220565.1). NCBI lineage: Eukaryota > Metazoa > Arthropoda > Insecta > Lepidoptera > Nymphalidae > Melitaea > Melitaea cinxia. Next base: position 6,827,300 of record NC_059418.1, on the reverse strand, counting down.
AATGTGACATGATAAACATCAGCTTTCGATTAAATTAAAAATCATCCAAATTGGTACACCCAGTAAAAAGTTATGCGGTTTAATACAACGTAGGTCGACGAAAAAATAGTCAAGTCAAAAACGCATTATTAGATATAACTCGAAAAATAGTTGTTAGATCTCAAATAAATTTAAATGGGACCAAATGACACGCACCTTTCGATTAAATTTTTTTTATCGAAATCGGTCCACCCAGTCAAAAGTTCTGAAGTAACCGAATTGAGAACCTCCTCCTTTTTTGGAAGTCGGTTAAAAAACAGAAACAACCTAATGTTACGTTTGTTACATATCACGTTATTATTAATAATTTTATTGTAATATTTTTGAAGTACAACTTCTTTATGTTTGGTTCGGGGAGTACACTGGTGAATGCGTTACGAAAAGTGTGATCGGGCGAGGCGAACAGAATTTAAGAGGGAGATATAAGTTAGAGGGAGCTAAAAAAGTTTTACTTCAGTCGTGTGATCTAAAGCACAGTTGTTTAATACTATAAAAGTGATTTTCAACTAATTTATAATACAATTTTTTCTTATCTTTTCTACAGTCGCTCTAAAAGAATTGGAGGGTAATCCTGATAGTAGAACATCAAGCCTACAAAATGCTAATAAATTTGCAGCAGTCAGATCTGTGGTTAGACATATCTCAAGATTACGCTCAGCGACTAAGGAACCGTGGAATGGAAATGATATACAGATATTCTTGGAAGGACTCAGGTAACAAATCAGATGAACTTAAATGTATCGAAATATAAGTTTTTAATTTTGTTCTTTAGTGGGTAGAGTAGTTAATTTTATAGGCTAAAGGCACAACAGTCTGTGATGGGCCATATTTTGCAGTAGCCATCTGTACGTCATTATCACGTACATGGCTCTTTGCTGCCTGACAAAACACTTGCAATGTACATACAAGTAATTTTGGTTAAATAATACTTTCATGTATTATAAAATATATACAATGTATAAAAGTGTGTACCACAACAAAGTTATTAAGTAATAAAATTATAATTATGACAAGTTCTTGCCATCCTAAACCATTACCCACTGTTATGCTTCAGCCTGTAATATCCCACTGCTGGGTACAGGTCTCTTTCCTCATGTAGGAAAAGGATCAGTGCTTAATCCACCACACTGTTCCAATGCGGGTTAGCGGATATATTCCCAACTATGAGTAACAATTGCTATCAGATGTACATGATAACAACCGGGACCGACGGCTTAACGTGCTCTCCGAGGCACGGTGGGGAGACAAGGAGTGCACTACCTACTATCACCTGCCATTACCTACTGCATGAGAAATAACGTGAGATAAACAGCAGTATTCAGCTTGTAGTAAATATTTTTAATTTGTTGTATCTTACATAAATTCGGTTTCATAATTTTCAGTTTCTCACCAGAGTGTGCAGCGGAGCTGACGACACTACTATGCACAGATAAAATATATGAAAATATTCCGAAACATCTACGAGTGAAGCCGGGCGTCGTTGATATGCAATGGAAAATTGATTTATCTTTAAGGTATTTATTTAATACTGTTATTCACTTAGCTCAACTACCAAGAACCCTAGAAGAGCCCCAACCTTACAGAGTATCACTGCTAAATAACTCAACTAGTGTTGTGTTCCCATGTGAGTAAGGTGGAGAGCTGCTGGACCGGGTGGGAGGTAGGGTCGGCATCGTGAAAAAGGCCGTAAGCGCCATGTAAATCGCGTCGCTTACGCGTTTTGAGTATTCTATCTCATTATCGTTTATACATTTATGTGTTTGTTTCTCTATCGTGACGAATTTTCGTTTCATCAAATCACAACGATTCTAAATAAATATTTAAAATAAAGTTATGCTCGTATACGTTTCAGCTATTCATTTGATCGCTTCAGCCTGTAATATCTCGCTACTGGGCATAGGTTTCTTTCCCCGTGTAGGAGAAGGATCAGAGCTTTTTTTCTATCCATTTGATATATATGTCATATGTTTTAACTGGGGTACAGCAGGAAATATCCTGCTCAAAATATGGAGCAACCAACTGGGGTAGTACCTCGACCTTACAGAAGATTACAGCTAAATAATTCTGTTTTCAAGTAGTTTTGTGTACCTGTTGGTAAGCGAGGTGACTAGAGGTCCTGGGGGGAATTGGGGATAAGCAACGGGGCTTCCAATGCTTCTGCTGTTGCAGATGTCTATAAGCTGCGGTAATCACTTAGCATTAGGTGAGCCATACGCTTGTTTGCTGATATAGTTTATATAAAAAATGTTTTTTATTTTTTTATTGTTTCAGTCAATCAAACATACAAACAGAAAATGCAAATGAACAGCGTATAAAAGAGATAATGTACAGAGATACACAGATTATATTAATTTTTAACCTAACAGATGGACAGATGAAAACTTTTAGGTTATCTATAAGTAAATTTCAAGAACTGAGGTTTATTATAGCGAGCGCGTTGAAGAGTATGATCATTTTAGAAAAGAGAAAATGTATGAGAAAGGACTGACGAATGTTTTTCTGGGGGTAAATAGAGATTTGAGGGGGTTGTAACATGTGTTGTTGTAACATCTCTATGTAGATACTATGAAAGATATAGGGTATCCAACAGCTCTATATCCTGTATTGTATTGTATTGTATTGTGTAGTTGTAAGAAAGGAAATTAGATTAGGATTAAATAAATATTTGAAACTATTAGATAGATAGAATATATTAGAAGATATAATAAAGAATGGCTGTTATCAACTATGTAGACACCATTAAAGAGCTCTGTATCCTCTATTGTATTGAGTAATGCTAACAGAAAAGCAGATGGGGGTGAATAGAACTTTAAGGAGATTCTAACAACTCCATATAGATACAGTAAAGAATACAGGTGGTTGTCACAACTAAGTATATATAAAATATTATATGCTGTAATTGTAAGGCAAAATAGTTAAGTGATTACACATTTCCAATAAAAAATAATCTGTAATTAATGTTATTTAGTTACTAATTAGTTTAAATAGAGTGTTGATCAAGTTGTAATATAGAATAAAATTAAATAAAAAATTATTAGTTATGTTACAAGATATATTTACTAAGAAGCATTAATGGGCGTGGCTGGCGAGAAAAGACACAAGGAGAGGAGGGGGCGTTCTCGTTCTAGAAGTCTTTTCTAGATGAATTGTTGTCTTAGAAGAAATTTCTTTGCTTGAGCCCGTGACCCCTGACGAAATTTTTCTGTTAAGTATATACCCGTATGACGCTGTAAATGTGTAGTGTGTTAGTAATTGTGCACCTAAACCTGCTGTACTTAAGTTAATACTTCTTATACTGTTTGCCTCGCTATATTAAGCACTTACTCATGACCATGGGTTGATTGGAAGAAATCTCTTTTCAGAGATAAGTCCACTTTTTGCCATAAACATTATTATGTTGTTTTTATATGTATTTTTTGAGTGCAATAAAGTATATATAAAAAACACAAAAAAGGTTACTCCTATTACGCAATATCACTAGGCTAATTTGGAATTAGGTGGACTTAAAATTCTCGAAAATTCTAGAAAAAGTCTTTATGTACGTCAACACAAGTGTCAACATTCAATATTAATAGGATGTGAGATTCGAAAGGATTATAAGTCTCGGGTCGCAGACCAAGTGCTAAGCTAAGTTACTTTAGTCTAGCTCGCATCCGCTAGCGTGCTCGCAGAGGGATCCTGTTGCCTGCAGATCCGGGACCATCCAATTAAAGCGGCTGAAAGCTCCCGCAGGGGTTTGGTCTGTGGCGACATCTATCACGCGGCATATAAACTAGAGAAAACTGAAGTATCCTACATCGCGCTATTAAAGTTATCAGAGTGATTGAGTATATATACAAGATCCCGGCAACAACCGTTGGGCCAGTAGCCCGCCAGACATAACAACCGTCTGGTCGGAGGATCCTCCCTTTTTCTCACGCTCCCTCAAAGGTCGGTACTGCATCCCCAAGTGCTGAAGCCGACATACGGTCTAGGATTGCCTATCTGGGCGTCCTGGATAACACCCGTAAATGGGTTCCCCTGAGATAAAAAAAATTTCGCATAGCATACGCAGTTTTTCTCACTTGTGTGCAGACTGCAAACTATGCAAACTGCGTCAGCTAACTAAAATACGCGAAGCTAAGTAAGTTGTGTATGCCGATGCGCAGCTACACGTGCTAAGCTGATCCCCTCCCGCCTACCCCGCACCCCCTTCTTGTGTGCCGAAATTGTTTGTGTTGACATTTCCAAGGTCTTGTCTGTTCTTTACCCCCCCCCCCCCCCCCCCCCTCGTACAGAAATCATCTCCAGTAAAGGCAGAATGTGAATATTAAAAAAGTAACTTGCTAGTAACATGTAATTGAATCGATTATTTTGGGAAGGTCACATGTCCAGCTGAATAAACTTTACAGGAGGCACAAAAAACCTTCTGTTGGAAAAAAAAAATGTATGTAAGGTTATTAAACTTTATAAGTTTATCTAACACAAGGTTGCCTGAGTTCTTGTTTTTTGTTTTTATTTATTGGAAGGGACAGAAAATCGCAAAATAAGGTGCTGGACTTGTGCCCTTACCAAAATTTACAAGGATATTTAAATAAACAACTACATTATTTTTTATAAAACACGGGATTTATTGTGATATAAACCTCAATCATGGTAAAAAATACATATTTTTGTTACGGAGCATCTTCTTCAATAGTTTCTGTCTTTTTGGTGGGCCAACTTGTAATGTGATTATAAAATTCCTGATATTTTGATGGAATGTGAACAGACACTTTCTTTATATCTTCTATTTTTTTTTTCATTTATAGGCACACAGGTCATATAGGCCTTTTTGACAGGCAAGACTACATCTTCTCTTCCGTGACAACTTGAAGTCATATGTGACATTATTATCAATGAACTCCCTCGCTTTAACATACCCTGGTTTCTGGGAGTCATAATGAAATTGACTGAACAAAGACACATTGAAGTTCATTTTTTTGTCTCTAGGGACTATCTTCCCTAGAGATTGGATGGCCAGGCAGTTTTTTTTATAGTACCTACGCCACCAAGTTTTGTATTCTATTATATCTTCAGTAGTTACTTCATATACTGAAAACTTGTCTGAATTTGTACTTTGAGTAATCATTTCTTCGTATTGTTCAGGCAAGTAAACACGATCATGTCTTCCTATCTTTTTTTTTACAAGGCCAAAGTCCCTGTCACATGGCAGGAACGAATGACCACGTTGTGGGAAGTAATGGGTTATAACGTTGAACTTTTTTAAAGTAGTCAATGTGAGAAGAAAGCGCACTACTGTATTATTTTTGTTTTGACCAGCACATCCGTCAGAAAACATGTGCAGTTCCTTTATATCTTCAGATATAAAATTATCAAAGTAATGCTTAAGAAATGAACAAACCTCATTGGGTCCCTTGTTGGCAATGCCTTCATGGTAGGAGTAAAACATAGCCTTTTGTGTCTTAAGATTGTGAACACAAAACTCATTCACCCAAAGCTGACGATAGTAAAATATTTCCTGAACGGGAATATGCGGCAATGGTAAGTTCTGCATATAATCTATACAAATTGCCCCAACATCAGGTCTTGTTTTACAGAGTTCTGTGATTTCTTCAATTTTTTTGTAGAACTTTTTTGCTCTAGCTTTATGAATCATCAGGTCACAAACTGCTGCTCTCTTTGCAGATTCGCATAAAAAGGTACTTTTAATTTTGACATTTAACTCCTCACACTTAGAGCAAGCATCCACCTGTGGTCGCCCAAAACGTAAACTTTAGTTGTCTTTAAAAAAACGTCTATAGAAGGCATATGTTATTTTACTACCAGGATGTTTTTCTAGAAACATTTTATGCATTTTTTTATGTCTAGTGAAGTATACAAATATTTTTTACTTACATCACCATAGTGCACAATCTTAACATCAGATGAGTCTATGTGTTCTTTAACTTTTAAAGTTTCTTCTGGTTCAACAGCACGCCTCGATTGTATTGCAGTACCACGCTTATCCTTTGGTATGATTCCATCTCTTTTAAGAGCAGCTAAACGGCGGACTCTCTTGTTTGTCAGAGCATAGATGGATATAAAAGCTTTTTTACATACTTCTATATCATTTGAATTTACTTGCACATGGTACTTGTAGTTTCCAACTCTATTAAGATGTTTTGCAACATCTGGTCTAAGTCGCTGTCTCTTTTTTTCTAGAGGCTTTATTAAACTTTGCAAATATATATCTTGCTCGTTTTTGGACTCATTATTGTGTAACATAGCAAAGCATTCATTACGATTTCCTTCAAGGATTTTTTCAAAACACTTCATTTTGCACCTGAAATTAAGTAATATATTGTTTAAAAACATAACCCTTAAAAATTAAATAATTCAATAAATCCCATTTTATTAATAAATCGCTCAGAATATTCAAAACATTATAACTAACCTGTAATCGTCACCGACAACTTTAGCTGGTATATTTTTCTTGGAATAAAAACTGTAATACTCTTTCCCACTCAATCGCTTCTTTTTTACAACATTCTGCGCGTATTTTTCATCATTTCTTACTCCTCTCTTGCGTTTTTTCACTTTATTTTCCTGATTTTCAGTCTCACTCATATCACTTTATTATTATTATTATTCTTGAAATGGCTCCCTTGCGGATTTGCCAATATCAGAGTATTTAAACTTTGCTTTATTTGGAGTTATAGTGGGAGTACAAGTTCGGTTCCAATTCCCGCACAAGTTTACCTGAAAGAAAAGTTAACTTGCCTAAGACAAAAACATACAAAGATATATAAAAATACAATAGTAAATATATACTTGGAATAGTTAACTTTTGTTAGATATCTCCATCCCGTTATAGTTTTATATTGTTAGTTTCAATGAAAGTGCATAAAGAAGTAATAAACGGGGAGAAAACACACATTAATAAGGATTTTAGGTCAGTAGGACGTGGAATCTCAGGGGGAAGAGCATCATACAAAGAGAATCGTAATTTAGGACAAGAAAAAAATATATGTTCTGGGGTGCCTTCGTCTAAACCACATTCACAAATAGAGGAGTCTTTGATTCGTATTTTGGCCAGGAATACAGGTGTACACGAGTGGCCCAACCTTAGACGACATATAGTTGAGGTAACGGCTTTGCTTGCATCGCGATATTTGAAGAACCACGGCTTGACTAATATTGATTCCTGGATGCTAGCATAGTACTTCCCTTTAATAAGGCTACTACGGGACCAATGTTCACCCCAGTCTGAGAGCATGCGGGTTTTAGAAAGGGTCATGAGATCATAACAGTAAGCCCTATATTGACACAATATTCCATATGCAGTGGCTTCCTTCGCATAGTAATCTGCATCTTCATTCCCTTTAATACCTGAGTGACCAGGAATCCATACCAGTTTGACATGGATCCCCTTTAAGTGACACTTAAAGAGCAAATGCTTTATCTTTAGGACTAAATAGAATTTGACTTTCGATTTAAATTGATTAGAAAGGATGGCTTGAAGTGAGCATTGGGAATCCGAGAGTATAACAGATTTATCTAAATGGTGCGACTCTATGTAGGATACTGCTTCAAAAATAGCCAAAAGTTCACCAGTAAAAACAGAAGAATGTGGAGGCAATTTAAAATTTAGCACCACATTAAATTTCGGAATCCACACTGCTGACCCAATACATCCCTCCTGGGTTAATTTTGAGGCATCTGTAAATACATGTATCCAGTCCTTACAAATTTCATTAATTTTATAATTAAACTGGAAGTTAGCGAGGGAGGAACCTTTTTCTATACCAAGATTTAATACAACTTCGGGGACGCTAGTAATGGCTTCATATGGGATCTTATATAAGGGATTTAGCTTACACTGATAAATTGGACAGGGAAGACTGGTCAATTTAAGGAAAGATTTGATTAAACATGGCAGCTCCTTGTGTCTCCAGTAATTAGAAGAAGAAGTAAGTTCAGATAGGATAGATAATTTTGGAATAAGAGGATGAGAAGAATACTGATATGCTTTGAAAAGAAAACGGTCAGAAAGGTATTGTCTCCGAAACTGAAGAGGAGGCTCCCCACATTCAATCTGAAGAGCGTTGATTGGTGAGGATCTCATGGCATCAATAATTATTCGTAGCGACTTTGACTGAATCTTATCAAATAATTTTAAGCTAGTTTTATTACTGTTTTGAAGTAAAAACGATCCATAGTCCAAGTGGCTGCGAACCAGGGCGTTGTACACCAGTTTTTGGGTGTATGGATGTGAACCCCACCAGACACCAGAGAGCGAACGCATAATATTAATGTTTTTTTCACATTTTTTTACCTTCAAATTAATGTGAGTTGATCCTGACATTTTCGAATCTAGTACAACTCCCAAAAATTTTACACAATCCTTAACCGGGAAAGCTTGTCCGTTAAAAGTGACACTTATATTTGGAGTAAATCTACAACGAGAAAACACCACAACACTACTTTTCTCAATAGAAATTGACATGCCATGGTTATCAAGCCAATCTGTTAAGTAAAATACAGCTCTGTTTATTCGTTCAACAGAGTCCGAGAGACTCTCAGAGGAAATATATAAAGCCAGATCATCCGCGTACTGAAGAATATTACAGAAACTAAGAACAGAGAGATCTAAATCGTGTGTGTATATACTATACAGAAGAGGACTGAGAACGGAGCCTTGAGGGAGTCCTCTCCATATCAGTCTAGGAGATAGATCCAGATTACGCGTAGAAATAAGGAGGGAGCGACAAGAGAGATAATTGAAAATGAAATTTACTATCCTCACTGGGATACTCAGATTGAGCATTATTTGCCTGAGTACCGGAAGTAGTACATTATCGTACGCGGAAGAAATGTCCAAGAATAATCCTATGAGGGTCTCACGTCTGGAGAAGGCGATCTGGATATCAGTAACTAAGGTCGTGAGACTATCCATTGTTCCCAGGCCTTTGCGAAATCCAAACTGACTTTTTGAAAGAATGCCTCTGCTTTCCATTAGCCATTCTAGTCTATTTTTAATGAGGTGTTCTAATATCTTGGCAAGCGTACATGAAAGAGCGATAGGGCGGTATCCACAGGGATCGGTAGAGAGTTTTCCCGGCTTAAGAATTGGCAAAATTACTTGAATTTTCCATTCCTCGGGAGGAGTTCCAGTCAAATAAATGGCATTAATAACATCCAAGACAATTTTTTTAGTTGATGGACCACTTTTAACAAAAAAGGAATATGGTATGCCATCAACCCCAGGGGAGGAGTCTTCAAGGGACCCTAGTACCAACTGAAATTCCTCCCAAGAAAATGGGGAATCAAAACTTTCTGAAGTAGAAAGGGGAATAGAGGAAAAAGATTCGGATTCTTCTAAGGAAGGAACATAAGGAGGAGCCAGTCTTTGTGCAAAGGAGTTTAGCCACAGTGATGGATCATTTGATATAGGGACATTGGATGAGAATGATCCACAGAATTTTCTTATATTTTTCCATACTAAAGAAGGAGAGGATGATGGAGATAGAATTTCACAAAAGTGTCTCCAACTAAGTTTTTTCTTTTGTAAAAATAATCTGGTTGTTGCGGCAGCTACATTTTTATATTTCATAAAGTTTTCTAGAGTCATAGAAGCTGAATATATCCGTTCTGCCTCTTTTCTACTCTTGCATGCTTTTGAACACTCACTATCCCACCAGGGTGGGGAGGAAATCCTTGTACTCCCTACATTTTGAGGTATACACAAGTTGGCACTCCTGAGCAGACAATTTTTAAAATTATTATAAAGAGAGTGAACATTATAAATATTTATGGGGGGAAAATTTTGGGTTTCAGCATCAGTAGTTGAGTAAAAAAGTGACCAATCTGCCTTAGATAATTTGTATTTCAATCTGGGAGAGTTGGGTAAAGAAACAGGTAATGATGACAATGAAATGGAAATAACAATCGGGAAGTGATCACTTCCAAATGTATTTTGGAGGATGTTCCAAGTAAGATGAGAAGACAGGGATGGAGTGCATATGGATAAATCTACTACACTCTTTGGATTTTGAGCGGGGGAAACTCTACGAGTAGGAGATCCATCATTAAGAATCACCAAATTTAAATTATCTATAAAATCAAGAAAGGAGGAAGAAAGTTGGTCACAGTAATAGGAACCCCAGCTAGTATGGTGAACATTAAAATCACCTAAAATAAAAATGGGAGGAGGAACAGAGGAAATAATAGTTTCAAGCTCAAACAGAACAGTCACATTTGGATCAGAAATGTACACAGAAAGAAAAGATATATTCATAGCGCGGACAGCAACTATGTTTAGTCCTACACTATGGGAAGGAAGAGAGATATAAGAATAAGTGGTATTACCGGAAACCAAAATGGCAACACCACCTTTACCATCATCTCTATCGTCCCTGAAACATGAGTATCCCCGGACCCCAAAATGAGACCCAGGTCTTAACCATGTCTCCTGAACGGCAAAGACAAGTGGTTTATAATAATTAGCAAAATAAATGAGATCTTGTTTTTTATTTCTAATGCTACGACTGTTCCACTGAATCACATTGTGCGCCATTGCTTTGTGACAAGGAAATTAAGTTGGATAATGTGGTCATGAGGTTGTTCGGTAGACCGGTGTCACTAAACCGGGAGACTAAGTTAATGACTATAGAGAGTAATTGTTCAATGAGATTATCGTTTGATGAAATATTGTTGGGATTTGATGTATTACTGTCAGGGTATGCTAAACCGTTTTGGGTATTAGTTTGGGGGGTATGAATTATATCATAGTGTGCCTGTCTGTCATAACCTGGGAGTGGAGGAGGAATTGGGCGACGAGGAGAAAATGTAGTTTTGCGATAAGAAGTAGTAGTGGGAGTGGGTCTAATTTGTCTGTCAGGAGTTGAAGGAGGTGAAGAAATAGATGAGAGTCTAGTTACATCAGCAAATGATTTTTTAACTTGTGGAAATCTGGCAGATGCTTCCAAGTAGGAAATGGATTCTTGGGACATCACTACTTTAATTGATTTCTGCCTTAAGTGTTCTGGACATAAAGGGTCATTTGCTGGATGATTTCCTGAGCAAAATAAACATGTTGGGGTTTGAGTGCAACTTTCTCCATCATGCATTTGACCACATTTGAAACATCTAGGTTTGGATCGACACTGGGATTTGATATGACCAAACCGGCAACAATAATTGCACTGTATAGTGGGAAGTACATAGGTTTCCACAGGAAGGGAGTTGAAGAAAAGATAAACATGTTTAGGAAGCCTTTGTCCAGAGAATGTTATGACAACAGATTGGGTAGGTATCCAAACAGGTGTGTTATCATTAAATGTTTTTCTACTTAGTCTCCGGGCTCGAATAACCTTACCATATCCATCAGGGACAACCAACTGTGACACAACATCTTCCATTGACCATTCAGTAGGAATGGTGCGAACTACTCCCATACGTGAGACACTATACATGGGGATAGAAGTTACATATCCTCCTGATGATAATACTGACAGTTCAAGGAAAGAGTTTGCATCTGAAGCAGTTTTGAATTGAACTGATAATCTGTTCCTTCCTACACGTTTAATACCATCCAGCATAATGTTTTGAATATTATTTTTAAATAAAAAATGTCCAAATTGTATTGGTCTTAGTATTGTACCAGAATTAGGTTCTTGCTCTATTTTAGAAATATGCACTACAAAGGGTCCAATATCTTCTGTAGAATATTTATTTTTCTCCTTGTCAAATTCAGGATTTGTGAAACTAAGTTGGACGGAAGGTGTGACATTATGAGGGTTTATTACAGTTTTTTTTGGATTTTGTGATGCTAAGGTGTCAGAATTTGGACGTTTGCGCCTATTTTCTGTATCCACCTCCATGTTGGATGTAGATGTTATAGGTGGAACATAACCTCCACCAGGATCTGGAGGTTCGTCATCCATTATTATAAATAAAACTACAAAATACTTACGTTAAAACAACACACACAAAACCTTCACCAGGACAACAACACAAATAGGCAATTTAACCGATAACAAGATAACTAAAATTGAAAAGAAAACGCAACTGAGTTAAAGCACTTGTATACAACACTCAACCCAAAAGCAAAGTCCCTCATATCACTTGTTGACGACATTTTGAGGTTATGTCATCTGTCAACATGACATTGATTTTGGGAAGGGCACTAGTCCGGACTAGTGTCCTTCTCAAAATAAACACAGAAAATGATAGTGATTTTTTCAATGAACAATTCGTTGGACTAGAGCCGTTTTCGGTGAAAACACGCGTCTCTTCATGTAAAGTGTTGCCTCATACTTAACTCGATTACGAAAAAAAATGGACTTGTGCCCTTCCCAAAATAATCGCTTCAATTATGTAAAATTCAGAAGTAATGAGTATTTTGTTTTCTTCAAATTTTTCGTAATCATAAATGAATTCCTAATTAAATTTAGGTAAGAGTTATTAATAAATTAATATCTGTAAAGCAATAATAATTTAATTATGTATAATAGTTCTCTGTATATAAGATTTTTTGTTATAATTAACTATATAATATAATAAAGTTATATAAAATTCTTGAAATTGGTTTTAATGACCCCTTTTTTATATAGTAAATAAAATAGAAATGGCTATAAATGTATGATTGAATAATAATTATATTAGTCAGCCAATTTGTGTTGAGAACAAAGATATTAAGTCAATCAAAATTGAGTACCCCGTTGGCGCATATATACTCGTATATAACACAAGCATTAAGTTGCTTACCTTTGGAACAGACAACCGTGTGTGTATGTTATAAGATATTTATTTATTTATTTTATAATAGGCTAGCTGACCCAGCCATGCGTCGCTGTGGCTCAGGAATTAAAATTTATTGAAATACTAGCTGACCCGGCGAACTTCGTATCGCCTAACAGTCGATTCTTTAATTTTATTATTATTATTTTTTTTTAGAATTTTTCTCTCCGTAAGAACCATCCTCGTACTTCAAGGAGTATTTTAAAAAAAGAATTAGCGAAATCGGTCCAATCGTTCTCGAGTTTTGCGCTTAGCAACACATTCAGCGACTCATTTTTATATTATAGATATGCGCTTAGCGCGTGGATTAAGTTTCGACCCTTTTACATTGAGAAAGAGCCTCTTCCCAGCAATAGGATGTTACAGACTGAATAGTGATTGTGATAATATACCTACCTACCTACTTTTAAGAGCTTATCACTTAAACTTGCTAATATAAGAAATTACTGTGGTCATACAATAATACCTAAAATATATTTATGTTGAAGGAAATAGGCTATTATAAAGCATACCATGTTAAGACTCATGGAAGATCTTTAGTGTTAATAATAAAACAATATTGACGTGATAAAAATTTAATTATTATTTTTTCATCCATATCCTGGCATTCGTTCGTGAGGTTCAACTATGTGTGTAGGTCTGAAAATGTATCAAGTTAATAATTATTGTATTGTCCAATATAATGAACATAATGTAATGTCTCTATCTCTAGACAATACGCGCATGCATGACACCAGAGCATGGCGTTTATGCACCTAAACAACGTATTAAATTCGAATGGACATTTTTATTTAGCAAATATTTGTTTGGGGCCGTCTTGGTTTTTGTGTCTCCCCACTGTGCCTCGCAGAGCACATTAAGATGTCGGTCCCGGTTTTTTCATAGACACATGACAACGACTGTTACTCATAGTACGTAATATTTCCTCGAACCCACAGTGGAGCAGTGTTAAACTCGTATCCTTCTTTTATACGGAGCAAGAGGCCTATATGCCCAGTAGTTGGTTGTTACAGGCGGAATTAATCATTCAATATTTGTAATCAAATTGATTAACTGAGGTAGGGCACAGCAGGACATTTTCTACTTAAATATAGAGTAGCCCGACTGGGGAAGGTCCTCGACCTTCCAGAAGATCACAGCTAAATAATACTGCTTTCAAGCAGTGTTGTGTTTCTGTTGGTGAGTAAGGTGACCAGAGCTCCTGGGCGAATTGGGGATAGGGTCGGCAACGCGTTTGCGATGCTTTTGATGTTGCAGACGTCTATAAGCTACGGTAATCGCTTACCATCAGGTGAACCATACGCTTGTTTGCCGACCTAGTTATATAAAAAAATCGACTTAAGAATGGAGGTTTTTAATTCGATTTTTTTCATTATTTTATGTGCAGGTGTTACCTCATAAAGGTTTATCTATGTCATTGCCAACATTTTAAATGTGTAGCAAACTTAATTTAATTGTTAACGGACATATGGTTTCGACCATGACGCCTTACTGTTCACACTAAAAATGTTATTATGGATAATTACTTTTTGACTGTTACACTGGCAGTCGCGGGTTCGATCCCCGTGTACGACGGATATTTGTATTTGCCATATATGGGTAATTTACTCACTCACTTCAGCTTATCGCAATCCATTGCTGGACATAGGCCTCCACAAGTTCCCCAAGGTTCCTAAATTATTACCAACATTTTTAGCCTTGATGTTATTTTCCAGCTTATCATATAAACTTTTAGGACAGGAAATTCAAGCTTTTATGAAAATTACCCATATATTTTGTGGTCTGAGCGTTTGTGCTCGTGTAATGTGCATGTTTCCGGACGTCTTATTGGAGGCCGTTAAGCGTAAATCGTTTATCTATCAATTTAAAACAGCTTACTTAAAATCGCCAGCCAGCCATCCATAATGTCCCATCGACGATGTCATCTCTGTGAATCTCGCGAACTGTATGTACCTGAGATATTAAAATAATTGTAAAATAACACTTAAAATAATTTTTTATAATATGCTGTTTTTAACTTTATGACGTAAAATATTTTGAATAAAATAATGATTTAGTTTTTGTGGTCGTGGCGTTTTTTTTTTATATTTGGACCTTTATCATACAACTAGGTAGTTATGCCCCGCTTTGTCACCCGCATTAATTTGAGAAAAAAATAAAATATAGCCTATTCCTTGGTAAATGGGCTTTCCAACTAAAAAATAATTGTGTTTGCTCGCAAACGAAAAAAAAAAACCGACTTCAATTACATCGACAAGTAATACAACGTAGATCGACGAAAAAATAGTCAAGCAACTACGCGTTATCAAAGATTACTCAAAAAGTAGCTATCAAATCTCGATAAAATTTATATGTCACCACATGATAAACATCAGCTTTCGACTAAATTAAAAATTATCAAAATCGGTACACCCAGTAAAAAGTTATTACGGATTTTCGAGAGTTTCCCTCGATTCCTCTGGGACCCCATCATCAGACCCTGGTTTCCTTATCACGGTACCAAACTAGGGATATCTTCTTTCCAACAAAAAAAGAATTATCAAAATCGATACATCCAGTAGAAAGTTATGCGGTATAATACAACGTAGGTCGACGAAAAAAGCGTCAAGTAAAAACACATTATTAGATATAACTCGAAAAGTAGTTGTTAGATCTCAAATAAATTTAAATGGGACCAATTGGCACACACCACCTTTCGATTAAAACAAAATTTGTCGAAATCGGTCCACCCGGTCAAAAGTTCTGATGTAACATACATAAAAAAAAAAAAAAAAAAAAAATACAGTCGAATTGAGAACCTCCTCCTTTTTTGGAAGTCGGTTAAAAAAAACTTCGATTCGGCGAAACGAACTACAAATTATTGCTAATGTTGCTTGCTTATTTTATTTGTTTGGTGTACAATAAAGTGTTAAATAAATAATAAATAATAAAACTTTTCAAAGCGCTCTAAAATATTACCATAGATAAAAGATCACGTGTGTCACGCGTTGGCGCAACCGTCACAGCACTGGTTTGCGGCTGTTGCTCTGGCGGTTGCGGGTCCAATCGCCGAACATGACAAACTTTTGTATTAGCCATGCAGATGTTTGCCGTGGTCTATTTGTCTCAAAGAGCACGTTAAGCCGTCGGTCCCGGTTGTTATCATGTACGCCTGATAGCTATTGTTACTCGTAGTAAGGAATATATCCGCTAACCCTTGGATACCCTTGCATTGGAGCAGCGTGGTGGATTAAGTAATTAGTTCTGATCCTTCTCCAACATGGGGAAAGAGGCCTATGGCCAACAGTGGCATATTCCATGCTGAAGCGAAGATAAAAGATCAAGTTATAGTTACTGCACAATTGACAGATATATTAAGAATTATTTGAATGGGCAATTTAAAAAGTATTAACTTACCTATTAGCCGCGCAGTATGACCAGCTCAACGGCGAACTTTTCACCATTTCATCTTCGTCGGGAGGCGGACTGAATTCTTGGAAAATAAGAAAATTATAAACTAATTGAAAGGTATTAGGACCTTCTCCTACATGGATAAAGTGGCATATGCCTAACGTGGTCATTTTTAACCGACTTCCACAATGAGGCGGTTCTCAATTCGATTGTATTTTTTATGTAAGTTAACTCAAAACTTGACTGGGTGGACCGATTTTGATAAATTTTTTTTAATTGAAAGCTGATGCTTGTCTTGTTGTTGTCCATTTTAATTTATATTTATTAAAAATATGTATAGCTATCTATATCAGCCGGCTGTCACCTATAACTCATAGATTAGGTAAGTTGCTTACGGTAGGAACAGACGATCGTGTGTGTGTTACAAGATATTTATTTATTGCTATTATTCTTTATTTATAAAATTAATTAATTTAATAATCGTGTTTTGTGCAATAGATAATATTTTATGAACCTACACTATTTCTTCAATATAAAATATATATTATGTATGTTCGGG
Source organism: Melitaea cinxia (assembly GCF_905220565.1). NCBI lineage: Eukaryota > Metazoa > Arthropoda > Insecta > Lepidoptera > Nymphalidae > Melitaea > Melitaea cinxia. Next base: position 6,810,550 of record NC_059418.1, on the reverse strand, counting down.
GATAACTCCGTCGTTAATGAACCGATTTTGATAATTCTTTTTTTGTTGGAAAGGAGATATTCCTAGTTTGGTACCATGATAAGGAAACTAGGATCTGATGATGGGATCCCAGCGAAATCGAGGAAAACTCTCGAAAATCCGCATAGCTTTTTACTGGGTGTGCCGATTTTGATGATTTTTAATTTAATCGAAAGCCGATGTTTATCATGTGGTCACATTTAAATTTGATCGAGATCTAATAACAACTTTTGGAGTAATCTTTGATAATGCGTATTTACTTGACTATTTTTTCGTCTACCTTGTATTACTTGTCGATATAATTGAAGTCGCTTTTTCTTCGTTTGCCTGCAAACACAATTATTAAATAACTACTTATGTAAAATGAAAAACATGTTGCCGATTTGGAGGCTGGTAGGTATATTTCTGATTCTGACACAGTAGGTACCTATTATTACATTTATGTCTCTTCAAAACAAGTCCAAGAATTAAATAATATCTATGTTTTGTCTCACTTAATACCTAATATGAGCTGCCCGGTGGCATTGCAGTCAGTGGAACAGTCACGTACTAATTTAACACGGAGGTCTGGGGTGCATCTATAAACTATCTACACGTATCTTTTGTTTACAAAATACAAGTAACATTAAATAAACAACGATTTTATCTTTGCAAACAAGTAAGTATATAGTCTTGTAATTAAAGCAATTACTTTCACAATTAGGTACATTCAATTTAATTAAAGTTAAAATTACAACTTTCGATAAATACTAATGCATTTAATCGCTTTTTACGTCAGCCTAAAATCCTTAAACATTTTAAAAATGAAAAAATAATCTTTAATAAATATTCAAGATACGAGCTCACTATTACATACTAGTCATATTATACATACTTTTGAGTTCCAATAACGCGGAACATAATATGATACCAAGCTTAAAATAATTAGGAAAAAAATTCTAGCAGAAAATTTTAAAGACTTACCCCTCCAATTTTTACAATAATACAAATCGCCAGCACAATGGTTTACAAACGTGAAGAACTTGTAATACATTCCATGTCCTCGGTTGACTCCAATACACACTGGACTATACACATTTGGACATGAAAAGGGGCAGATGTGGTAATCAAAGGCTGTGTCTATTTCGTAGACAGTGCTAAACGTTGTTTCCGCTCGCATTACTGGTTTTGTCGTAACTTGGAAAAAAAAATTAAGTTCTTGAATGGCATATTTGCGTATTTTGCCTGCGGTTGATAAATATCATGTACGTAAGTAAGGCTTAGACTTTTTGCAGACTTAATTTGTATGAGGTAATAGGCGATTAGGCCTGCTTCGTCTCAATTGAAACCTATTTATATCCTATGAATAAATTTCAATTCGATGGTAAAAAATAGAAATAGGTACTTATTACGTTTATCTGTTGAATATCGTCATAGGTTATTTAGCTTTAACGGTAACCGGTAAAACGGGCCCTATATTTTAAGAAAATAAAAAAAACTAAAAATATAGTATTATAATAATACATAGATAATAAACGACAACGCCATCTATCGGAATTCAGTAAAATTACTTCCGTGAATATTGATCAAATGATGTAACGTGGCCACATCTACTATAATGTAGTGAGCTGTATTATCCACTAGGGTAGTAGTTTATTCTTTATAAAAAAAAAATTGATGATTCTTATTTTGACCGAAACTTTACGCTTATCTTGTGGTCCCATTTAAATTTGATCGAGATCTGATGACTACTTTTTGAGTACTCTTTGGTGATTCGTATTTATTTGACTATTTTTCGTCTACTTACGTTGTTCAGATTACTTTAGCTTATAGACGCTTACAACATCAGAAGCATCATAAGCGCGTTGTAAACCCCATCCCCAATTCCTCCTAGGAGCTCTGGTCACCTTACTCGCCAACAGTAAGACAACACTTAGTTGTGATCTTCTGTGAGATCGAGATACTTCCCCAGTCACGCTGCTCCATGGTTTGAGCAGGATATTTCCTGCCCTATTTCAGTCATTTAAAGATTTATTTTTAAGGTTTGTATCAATGAAAAAAAGTGGATGTATTCACTAAAACAAAAAATATGGCCATACAAAGTTGAAACATTCAGTTAAAGCGAATCTCGTATTTTCAGGATCTTACAAAAGAGAACAAAATGTAATTTCCATAATTATATCTATACTTACCGTTTTTCGAAGTACTTGAAATGGTAGACGTTGAATTATGACTATTAGTAGCTACAGTTTTGTTGTTCATATCAAAATTTCTTCTGATTTTCAAGTAATCTGAACAAAGTCCTGCAGATACTATGGAGAATTCTAAAATGTTTACATAAATTGTCATAGGAATGCATAATTACAATTTCAAAGTATAAAGTATTAAACAATCTCTTATATATACCAACATCTATACAAATATTATAAGGCTGAAAAGTTTCGCACGCGCTAATCTTAGGTGTTACTAGGTCGAATTACCAAAATTTACCTTTTATTTATTTATTTATTTATTTTTTGTTGGACAGCCCATTTACCGAGGAAGGGTATATAATAATTTTGTATGGGAGGAATAAAGAATAATATTGCTCAAAGTTTGAGCAGCCTGGGAAAGTACCTCAATCTTACAGAAGATAACGTACGCAGCCAAATAATACAGGGATCAATTAGTGTTGTTTTCGTGTGGTGGGCTATCAGTAACTCTTGAGCAGTATTGGGGGTAAGCTTAGCATCACGCTTATAGTCTATCTAGCATTGCAAATAAGGCTACGGTAACCACTCACCATCAGGCAGATAGTACATTTATTTGGCACCCTACGGGCTATAAAAAAAATCAATTCACCTTTTCCATAATCCTGACACATGTTATTAATAAATAAAAAACACGAATTTTCAAAATCTTTATAATCCGTCTCGTTGTTATATAACCTCATTGCACAAATATTTGAATCGTTACTTTTGCAAATGGTAACACTGTTGTAACAGATTTTTCGTATGTGTTCGAAATTCAAATGCGTGTCAATTTCGTATCTATTCTCCGTTTTTTGAAAATTAAATTTTATTGAAAGACAATTCACTTTTATTGTAATGTAAATAAGAAAAAAATTGCTAATTTTAATCAAACAAAGCATTTTTAGCATGAGTTAAAATAACTAATAATAAAATGTAAAGTTTACGATCTATGAAAATAATTGGAAATCTAACTTTTACGAGCTTATCTAAAGATTAAAAAGTAACATGAGCTGTCGTGATGTCAGGGTCATTTTTTTTAAATTGAAACATATTTTTGAGGTTCCAATGAAATTACTAAACAAATATAAAATCGAAAATTTAAAACGATTTTTTATACTCTTTTACGCAAAAATTACTAATTTATTTACAATGAATTTCAGTAAATTCATAGAATAATTAAGATACATTGATCCAGAATAACATATTGGCTATTTTTGAGGATATTACGTTTGTACAACGACGCCATACCTACGAAATACTTAAAAGACGAGGGACATGAATAAATAGCCATTTTTTAAAATATTTTTATTAAAAGCCATACAAAATAGTACACTCGATACGTTTTACATAAAACATTATATATCTTTGCATAAATATATAAATTTCATATTTAAGATTACATTATCAGGATTTCGTATAAGTAATAAAAACTTTGAAAGATCGAACACGCTACTGAATTTTTATTCTTAGAGCTATTTCATATACGAGGAAGAATAAAGAAGGTACAATTAAAAAAGTATCAAATTTACTTTCTCAATCATGTATAAACTGTATAACAAAAAATATGAAAGTTCTAAATTAAAAAACACCAATCAGAATTCAGAAAATGCGTGACGTCATAGTTTATTTCAATGGAAAAAAAGTCTTATAAACCTAATAAAAACACGAACAAATGCAGACAAAATTATGATAAATCTAATAGCCTCTCATTAATTTTATTGGTCTGAGAAAGGAGAATTTTCTAGTCAACTCTCTAATCTATGAAATTTTTTCCATATGGATATTGTATATCTAGCAATGAAAGCACTCCAAAATGATATGATACTGATTCAACCTCAGCGCAAACGCAAGAATAATAAAACACTAAAATAAATAAAACACACATGTACAAACAATTCTTATGGCTTATCAATTACATGGAAGTTTGATTATTTTGACATATATTATTACATACTATTTTAAAGAATAAAGGTATATTCAATGCAGTTAAAATTGGAATTAAAATATGGATAACAATAAATATGATAAGTCGGCTCGCTAATTATTCGAAGTTATCGCAAAGTCATCGTACAATTGATTGCTTTAAGTCATCTACAAACGTATACACAAGATGTCAGTTGTTGATCGCTTGCTGTCAGACAATTTAAGCGTTTAGTTTACCGATTGCTCACTAGACGCATCGCTATTGCTATTTGATAGCAATAATTGCACAATATAGCAATTATTCGATAATCTATTGGAATTATGTTGATACATACACTAAAATTATTAGCTATACAGCTAGTTATACAGGACTAATCGCTATTATTTTTAACTCCCGAAGACCCCATATTATTGTTACTCGCGAAGATGGCTTCTACAATGTCGCCATAATATCGGAACTTTCAAAATAAGAAACGCGTATGTCACGTAAAATCAAAATTGTTTGTAGTGAACGTGTAAGTTTGAAAACTTGGGTACAACAAATTTTATATCAATATCGGGTCACTGATTGTAAAAAATTGGCATTGTTTTTACATAAGCAATTTAACAGCGATTATGGCACATTTCTTGCTAGCTTTCAGTTATTGCATTATATACATAGTTCATAATACACAGCCTTGAGTTTAGACTCGACTATATTTTCCAGAATATATTATTAAAATAGAGTTTAGACTCCATTATATCTTCCTGAATATATTATTAAAATATAATTAAAAAGATATTAGTATAAATTTAATTTTTAATACATAAAAATTATTTAGATTTTTATATTTAATTATTGCATAAGATTTTTTTTTATACAACTTAATTGGCATACGTCTCATCTAATGGTAAGCTGTACCGTAGCCAATAGATGCAACACTACAATCGCAAGCCCGGTCTTGAAAGCAGTTTTTATTTATGATCCATATTTTGAGCAGGATATTTAAAATTATAGGAAACATTTAACTTTTTATTACAAAACTAATCTCATAAAAAATAAATTAATATTTTTGTAAGTTTTTTTTTATTACGTCAAAACACGATACAATAGTTTAGAAAAATATTCTTATTCGAAATTTCTAGAAAACTCTGATTACAAAAACTTTACAAACACGGCGTGTACATCTTTTCTGTTTATATATGAAAATATTGCTTTAATATCGTTTGTGTATCGTGTATCACAAGGACGAAAAGTTCTGCGCGTAATCTCTGGGAAGATTCTGGAATATGATTAACTTTTATAAGAATAATGTTTCAAGTTTGTTGGTAAAACATTTTTTTTTTTGTAATATTTAATATACGGATCCAATTTTAATATATATATTTTTTCGTATCTTACCTTGAGGGTAGTTATACGAAAAAAAAACTACTTTGCTTTAGACCAAACGACTGCAGTAACGACGAACGACTTCTTGAGTAATAGACCCGCACTGTGTCTAAGATATACGGAACGTAACTGGCTTTGAGAGAAAGAGAGAAAGAAAATGTGTCCTCGCGCCTCTCTCTCTTGCTCCGTTCACCTCGCCCAATCACACTTTTCGTAACGTTCTCGTCACGTATTAACAGTTTACTCCCCAATTCATGCGTGCGAAAAGAAGTTTGACTTCAAAAAAGTATGTATATCAGTTCTATACGCGACTGGAGTTACTCGTTAAAAATAATTATTGTGTAATGTCAAAATTTAAAATTTCTGTTAAATGAATCAAATTACAATTAAAACAATAAAACTTTAAAATCAAAACATAAATAGACGCTTGCTAGTCGTTTTGTGCAGTAAATACTGGTTGGTATACTGTTGGTATACCTGTATCATGCTACAGCTAAGCGCTGTAAAACATCTCTCAGCACAACTAGTGTCGTTGTTTTAGACGATTTCACTCCTAATCCCTAAGGAGTGCATTAAGGAGTACACTTCGAAAAAAAAAATTGCATGTTTATAACCTTTCGTCCTTTGTGCACACGATAAAAAAACTAATAATTTATTTATTTAAATTTTGCTGCCAGGTAATATTCTCATAGCTTCCCTATAACCGGAGTCGCTCGCACCGTGGACGGTAGAGAAGTGAGTCAGATCTGTCGCTTCACCCGCAAATAACACTTTGGGAGTCCCCGCTTCGTCTACGAGGGGTTCCCCGAGAATAGCTCTCGCGTTCGGATACTCGTGGACTAAGATATTGTCATATGTGTAACTACCTCTTGTGTATGGATTCGAATACCAAGTCGACCTGTAAAAAAATAAAATAGAATAAAACTGTACAATTAGTATATAATTACGATTCACGATTCAGCCTGTATCATCCCATTGATGGATATAGGTGGTTATCTCCATGTTTTTTTTTAATAGATTAGCGCTTGACTGCGATCTCACCTGATGGTAAGTGAAAATGCAGCCTAAGATAGATGGAGGAGAAGTATTGGAGCTTAATCCACTACGCTGCTCTACTGCGGGTTGGCAGATATATTCCCAACTAGGAGTAGCGATCGCTATCTCGTATTTGTGATAACAAACGGAACTGACAGCTTAACGTGCTATCCGAAGCACGATGATGAGATCCACAAAGACACACACCCAAATCGGAACGAAACATTTGTACAAATACAAATATCCATCCCGAGCGGGAATCGAACCCGCAATCGTCAGTGTTAGGGGCGAATATGGCACACCCACCACCGCACCGGTGAAAATTGGCGAATCAAAAATTAAATGAACACTTCTATCAAACATACCTGATCATTCCGGTTGGTTCTGGTATAGTCATATTTTTACCCATGAACTTCCTGAGTAGTTCCATCGCTTTCCTCTTGACTACATCTTCTGGTAATGTTTCTACCTGTTAAACGTAATAATATTATACAAAATAAGTTTTTTTTTGTATTTTCGATAAAATTGATAAAAATGGGTAAAGATAGGGTATATATAAAACAAAATTATATAAATAAGCACATAGAATAACAACTTAGAAATCATTTCTGCGACAATTGCTATATTAAAATATATCCTATGCCATTTTTTGATAATGTAACATTTTCCTGGTTTTCCTGGTTCCCCAATGCATGCATGTCACTTTAGCTTATATTTAACATTCAAACGCATATGCAAGCCCAATTCATGCAATACCGCTATAGAAATTTAATAAATCAAATTTAAAATCAATACTTATATTAACTAGTAGAAAAACATATCTGGATATTCATTATCTATGGAAGATTTGTTTACGGGCGCGCATACATTTTGAGACAATTATTTATTTCGCTTCAGCCTGTAATATCCCACTACTGGGCATAGGCTAGCGCTTGACTGCGATCTCACCTGATGGTAAGTGAAGATGCAGCCTTAGATAGATGTAGGAGAAGGATCAGAGCTTAATCCACCACGCTGCTCCAATGCGGGTTGGCGGATATATTCCCTACTATGAGTAACGATCGTTATCAGGTGTATTTGATAACAACCGGGACCGACGGCTTAACGTGCTCTACGAGGCACGGTGGGTAGACTCACAAGGACTGCACAAACAACCAGACCACGGCAAACACCTGTATGGCCAATACAAATGTTTGTCATGTGCGGGGATCGAACCCGCAACCGCCGACGCAACAGGTACAATCCATGGCTGTAACCGTTGCGCCAACGCGGCGTCCATTCTTTATTTATTTAAAGGAAAAACCATTCGTTTATCATTAAAACACTGTATTTATTATACACCAGATGGTACTTTTCAAAAGTCAATCAACAATTTCACCTACGAGTATGACATTCAGAAGTAAAGTCGTTTTCGGGATGGGATAATTTTAAAAATATATCAGAAACTGATACGTTATACTTGGTTTGAAGGGAATTAGGATTGGTTCCAATATTCATAATACGTATCTGAAATAATTTATTTGAAACACAAACTCGGAGTTTAACACTTTTAAAAATGATCCCCATATGTGTCCACAGACAATTCAGAATGTTTCGTCCATGTTTGTGTGAATCGTTTTCGTTTTAAATGTTTTTACTAATTAATTTTTGTGTTACCCAAACATTAGGGAATTCAAAACATTTTTTTTAAAATATCATATCAAAAATCGACCGTTCCAGGGGGATCAAACCTGCGCCCGCTAGAACTGTCGATTTTTGATATGATATAAAAAAATAAAAAAAAAGTTTAAATGTTTTTGTCCAATGAAAGTATATTTTGCATTTGGCTCAGTATTTACTATCATGATGAGTTAAAACACAAATAAAAGTGTAATTTCTGACTGAGTGACCCACGGCCAATGTTGTCGATACTATTATTATAAAGAGTTTTGAGAGAATTGTTTGTTTGCATTGAATAGGCTCCAAAACTACTGAATAGATTTGGAAATTCTTTCACTGTTGGGGAGCTACACTATCCACGGATGACATAGGCTATATTTTATTTAAAAAAAAAATAGTTTTTTTGTGAAATTTTTGCTCGTGCGAAGCCGGGCGGAATGCTATATAAAGTAACAGCTTGTTAATCAACAATTTTGTTCAATATATTTAGAATGGACACACAAGTCGAGGAGTTATATTTTAATGTACAGTTATGTAATCTAAGCATTACATTTATTTCGTTAACCAAATAAAAAAAAAAAAAAAAAAAATAAAAAAACAATATTACACACCGTTTTCCCAACTTTCCAGCTCTTCCAGAAAGTTAAGCCAATTTCTAACAAATTGGGGTCGAAAAACCAAAAATTTTAATCGTAAAGAAAACAAATAAATACAAAAGAACAAACGTGTCATTGCTATTATTTTTTAACGTACCATTTTCCCGACTTCCCCACTCGTCCAGAACGTTAAAGCAGTTTTTGAACCCATCGGGGTCGAAACACCGAAAATCCTAGTCATCCAATAATCATCTTTACTAATTTTTATCTTATCTTCGCCCTTCCATATAAAACCGAAGAATGTACCGTTCGGTAGCCATTCCTTCTCGAAATTTATTATTACTTTGTCCATCACACCGATAGAGATATGTTCGATTACTTTAATTTTTTCCTGCGGCAATGGCGGCGAAAAGAGATTCGAGTGTCTGAAATCGAAATTTTCGGAAATTTCCAATTAATTTTGCATTTGACTGTTTGCAAGACATTATAACGTCTATCGGATCAGCTGGAAAATAATAAGGCTGCAACTTTAAGAGATCGATATTGAAAAAAAAATTGTCAATGATGCCAAATCTATAACTACGTCAAGTTCCACTAATAGTGGCGGACTGATTTTGTTGAAATTCAATTACAGTAATTGTTTTTTTCTAAAAAAAATCGACTTCAATTAGGATCGATAAGTGTACCTAATACATATTTTAATAGATAGCTCTAGAAGATTCGAAGGGATCTACTCGTCAGATTTCGATCAAATTTAATGTGAACACACAACAAGGCCCAGTTTTTGAATTAAAAACGAAATATCAAAATCGGTACAACCTAAAGTAGGCTGTTTATGTTACAAAAGGTTACGGGGTACGGATAAAAAAAAGAAAAAAAATCGATTTAATAACGTCTTTTTCTTTGACATCTCTCACAAAAATACGGAGTAATCCAGTGCGGGCTCCATAGATGCGTGAAAAGTTTCAAAGTGAGTTGATAACCTACAAAGTGTGTTTGTAACCTTGGATGGACTACGTACTGAAAATGCAATATTATACATAGCAGTAAATATACTGCTCAAAGATTGAAGCAGAACAACTGGTAAAGACCACAACCTTACAGAAGATCGCGGCAGAAAAATAATGCTCTGAATTAGTCTCGTGTTTCTGTATGAGTAAGGTAGCTGCTGGACAGGGTCGGAAATAGGTTCTGCAATGCGCTTGCATTACTTTTGATGTTGAAGGCGTCTATAAGCTAGAGTAATTACTTACCATTAGATGGGCCGTATGCTTGTTGGCCACCACATATAAAATAAATGGCAATTTTTTTTGTAAATGTAGTCATTGAAGATCGTGAAATGAAAAATTTAGAAGCAAAAAATTTGAGTAATGAAAATATTTTATTGTATGACCAAATTGTTAATAATCGAAGTCCATGCGTGAATTTAAATACTTTTTATGGAGTACCAATTATTCCAAAACATGTGCCCGACCAACACCATGCATGCTGTTTAACCATTCTTTGGAAATTAATTTTTTCAGACCAATGCCCTTTAATACGATTCAAGGTATAGCTTCAGATATACTGACCAATTTAGTCGTATCTCCTGACGTCCAAAAGGTTATTGCAGTATTGCAACCCATAGGGGTTGAAAAGCTAGCTACTTTAGTAACCCAATAGTCATCTTGGCTGTACAGTTTTTTGTCAGCAGATTTCCACATAAACGTGGGAGATTTTACTGGCCACCATTTTTCGGTAAAGGAAAAAATAATTTTTCCTATAACTCCAAAATCTATTTTGTCTATTGATGTGACTTTAGTATCAGGCAGCGGTGGTGAAAATAACGACGAATATCTGTAATACATTACTATTTGTCACAAGAATTAAGTTTTTTCTTAATAGACTTACAAAATAAGGTTACCTCATAACTTTTTACCGGGTGTACCGATATAAATAAATCTTATTGTAATCGAAAGTTGGTAATCGTCATGTAATAAAAATTTGATCGAACCATTAAAATTTGATCGAATTCCAACGAGTAATTTTTGAGTTATTTCTAATAATACGTACTTAAGTGTTTAATTTTTTGGACTACCCTCGCTTTGTTACTTATCGATGTACATTGAAGTATATTTTTTTTCGTTTCTGAGCAAATAATTATAAAAAGAAATAGAACTAGAAGATGAAACATCGAATATTTGAAGCAAGAATAATATAATCCTACATTAGAAGGAGATAAACTCATTGTTTCTCAAATGAGTAAGGGGGGGGGGGGGGAATATTATTTATTGTGCACTGCAGTTGATCTTCTGTAAGGTCGAGGTACTTCCCCAGTCGGGCTGCTCCAGATTATGAGCAGGATATTTCCTGCTGTGCCCTACCTCAGATTTCAGAAACTTTAATATTTATGTTTATTTTGAAAAAAAAAAAAATAGAAACAAGATATCTTGATTTAAGGCAATAAAACTGTACAGTGATAGATCTTGACAGCTGCTGTATTCTACTCATTTATTAATTTATTTTGGGTTAATAATTTTCAATGTTGCCAGACTAGCACGGTTGATTTCGCTAATGTCACGTAGAATGGAGAAGGCATGGATGAGAATTTGCTAATTCAATGGTCATAATGACGATGTCAAACTACAACTGAGGTAGGGCACAGTGAGAAATATCCTGCTCAAAATCAGGCGCAGGCGTCTAGAGCCGCTTGTTTATCGAGCTCGTCGTAAAAAAAAAGACTAATCTATCATTGTGACAATAGCTGTCATTATGTACAAAACTACAGTTTGACCTACGTTTGAATTGCAGGTCAAAAGAAAAAAATATATAGCTACTTACCTCTCCTTCAAAACTCCAAGTGACACAGTAACTATGACATTATTAGCTTTGTAAACGTCTCCATCTTTGCATATAACTTCAACTTGTCCTGTTGAATTTCTCGGCCATTTTATTAACGTTACCTCCTTGTTTAATTTAATGTCTAACGTTGGTAGGCCTGGGCCATTGTTGTATGTGTTCTGTTGGTAGAATTGATTAGATTAAAAAAAAAACTTTTTTCCATTATAGATAAAAAAAATTGCTTTTAAAAATTCATAGGCTTTAAAAAAATTATATTTAAATTATATTAAAAATTTATAGGCCTTATTATTAAGTAGCTTCAGTCTGTAACATCCCGCTGCTGGGCAAAGGCCTCTTTACCCATGGGTAATTCCCTAGTCATGTTACTCACCAAAAGTATATCAAAAAAGGTCTTGTAGCCGTGTCTGTGCCAGCTCATGTGCCTATGGCCTCCCAGGTCTTCGTAATTCGTTTGAGCGCTGACATCGTTCCAATCATTTGAGGCTTCATAATTATTCATGAGGAGGTTCATCATTTCTAGAAATTCAGCTAGGAAGTCCTTGTCGTTTAGGACATGTGGGTGTTTTTCTTTAATGTAGTCCATTAATCTGAAATATATATTTAACAATTGCTCAACAATATTGAGACGGTAGTTGCAGGTTCGATCCGCCGCACATGACAAACATTTGTATTGGCCATACAGGTGTTTGTGCAGTCCTTGTGGGTCTCCTCGCCGTGCTTCGGAGAGCACCTTAAGCCGTCGGTCTCGGTTGTTATCATGTTATACACCTGATCGTTACTCATAGTAGGGAATATATCCGCCAACCAGCATTGGAGCAGTGTAGTGGATTAAGCTCTGAACTTTCTTCTACATGGGGAAAGAGGCCTATGCCTAGCAGTGGGATATTACAAGCTGAAGCGAGCGCTTGAGGCCGACACGTGACTATCTATTGAGAAGTTGAACACGTGGCTGTACTGAGAAAGTATTGAGGTCAACAATTAGTTTTGAGAAAAACGCATTCATTAATGGTTTTCAGCACTTAACGAAATGAAAAAAAATAATAACTTACTTTCTAGTAACAAAATGCCCTAACGCCTCGGGTTTTTCCGGCGGATGTTCAACAATATCAAGGCAGAAGGACATTAAATCGTTCACCAACTCTACATCACCAGTGCTGCCGTCCGACATGTACACCTCGAAGTCCAAATCTTGAGGCAGCACAGTGATGTTGTTTTTGACCGCACTCTCGTAGATTCGAGAACCTACTGTTCCGTGTATCCTGTAAAGGTAAGATTTGATTTTTTTTATACCTACCTTGTTATGTAACTTGTCCCATTTCAAACAATCCTCATTAATATTCCCATCTTGCATTCGGGTTAAGACGAGACATCGTTGTTCAAAGCCTACTTGCACAAGTTTTTAATTGTGCAATCTGTCGGCCAGTTATTGGCAAAAATATTATATCAAATTAAAATTACATATAATATAATGTATAGTATTTTATTGATTTAGGGAACTGAATTCGTTTTTGCAGTGCATGTCCTATAGTAAAGACCTATGTGCAACAGTTGACAGCGATAAACTGATTTATGATAACCACGATGTGGAGGCTTACTTTCTGGTCCCAATTTATCTCGTATTATAAAATGACAACGTCACTATATCAACGTCACACTTACCATTCAGCTCCGACTTCAACGACCCCATCCCCAAAAGGCACAGTCTTGACTCTCCCTCCTATCCTGTTGTCAGCTTCTAAGCCGAGTACCTTCTTACCAGCTTTAGCTAGTGTAGACGCAGCCGTACATCCTGCAGAACCCAAACCTACCACTATTGTGTCATAGGATTCAGACATAGTGGTGCTGTGGAAAGAAAAATATGAACAAATTACCAAGTAAATTCTAAAATAATCGTCTGTCACCGCTTTCAATTGTCTACCTTAGGAATAGACGATAGTGTATATAAAAAGAAAGATTTGATTTTTTGTTTGTTTCAATGGATAAACTCGACTGTTTTGATTTATTGATAACTGTTTTTATTTTTTGTAATGTGGCTCACTCTTGATGTACAATAAAGTTTTTATTATTATTTTCCTGAATGTCACTCCGCCCGCCCAATATATAATAGATACATAATAGATACATATATAATAATAACTACTTATATAAATAATATAGTAAATTTACTTATACTTACATATATAAATATAAGCGGGTGGAGGAATACGCCCCGGCAGGGAGATCAAACGGCCGGGGGTTAGGGCTGTAGGCTGAGAAACCGGCGGACAATCCTAGCCGAGTCAAGTAACACCGCCTTCTGCATCCTGGCTGCGAGCGAACCGTCCCGGATCCCCAGTTGCCTCAGATGGTGAGCGAGGCTAACCGGGATCAAACCGTTGGCAGATATTACGATAGGGATTATTTCAGCAGACCCCACACCCCACATGTCGACAATCTCGTGCGCCAGATCCAGATATTTACGTTTTTTCTCAGTCTCGGCTTTCACGAGGTTCTCGTCATGCGGGACGGTGATGTCCACTAAAAATACCCTCGACCGTGCCCTGTCCATCACCACGATATCAGGCTTGTTCGCCAGTATCGTCCTGTCTGTGGCGATAGGCAGGTCCCAGTAGAGCCGGACTCCGTCGCGTTCGAGTACTGGCACCGGTGAGTATTGGTAATACGGCATCCTCTGTTCCAGGAGACCGTACATAAGAGCAAGCTCTTGGTGGAGAATCTTGGCCACTTGGTTGTGTCTGTGCAAGTACTCAGTATTAGCAAGCGCGGAACAACCCGAAAGCACATGCCTGAGTGACTCACCGGGATGACGACAGGCTCGACAGAAGTCGGGAGTGCCATCCTTCAGGACGTGCTTTCGGTAGTTGTTCGTCTTGACCACCTGATCTTGTATTGCACAGACAAAACCTTCGGTTTCCCCAAAGAGGTCGCCGAATCGCAGCCACTGCACGGAGGCCTTACTGTCCACGTGAGGCGCGTGAAGCGCCTTGTAGAACCGTCCATGCAGTTCCTTCTCCATCCATACGGTCTCCCGGTCAGAGGTGCTCAGTACGACCGGTTTCTGCCAGTTCTCTTTGGCCAAGGCTAGGGGGGTTAGTCCTTTGTCACACATTGAAACGTCGCCATGCAAAGCGCTGTCCCGTCTCGTCTCAAAGTAGGCCCTGAGGCTGCACACCTCGCGGTTATGCATGGTCTTAGCGCTTAACATGCCTCGACCACCACACTTCCGCGGGATGTACAGTCTCATGACCGACGACTTAGGGTGATGCACGCGATGGTACGTCATAGTTGTGCGGACTCTTCTGTCCAGGGCGTCAAGTTCGGTCTGAGTCCATCTGAGTATGCCAAAGGTGTACAAGAGAGTGGGCATGACCCAAGCATTATAGGCTCGGACCTTGTTGGCTCCAGACAAGTAGCTCCGAAGAACTTTTGTCAGCCGTCCAAAAAAGATTTCACAAACTGCCTGTTTCATGTCCACTTCCTTCACCCCTATGCATTGTGACATGCCCAGATACCGGTAAGATTCAGCTTCGGAAAGGGTCTTGAATGATGTTAATTCGAGACTAAGCTGCGACGATTGAGTCACCTGACCCCTGTCCACATGCACGACCGCACACTTATCCACTCCAAGCTGCATCCTGATGGAACTGCTGAACTCCGTAGTGATTTTCAGCAGTTCCTGCAGGCGTGCAGCGTTAGGTGCCAGCAATTTGAGGTCGTCCATGTAGAGAAGGTGGGAGACTTTAGTACCTCCTCTCCGAAACTGAAAGCCTGTCCCCGAACGCTCCAGCAGGGTGCTTAGAGGGTTCAAGGACAAGCAGAACCATAGCGGACTCAGGCAATCACCCTGGAAAATACCCCTCCGTATCCTGATTGGGTCACCCGCACCCGTCAGTCGCTCGCCCTGGAGACACAGGATCGTGCTCCATTGCCCCATACATACTCCGAGGAAGTCTCGAACTGCCTGGTCAATCTTGTACAGCTCGAGGACCCTCAGGAGCCATGAATGAGGCACCGAGTCGAAAGCCTTTTTGTAGTCGATCCAGGCGGCCGAAAAGTTCCGACGGTTGCGTCTGACAAGCTGGCCCGCCACAGAGTCGATGAGAAGGAGCTCCTTTGTACCGCGACCGCCTCCACGACATCCGTTCTGAGCTGCAGACAAGATATTAAACTCACCAATATGTCGTGAGATCTTACAGCTCAGAACGGACGTCAGTGTCTTGTAGATGGAGGTCAGACACGTTATGGGGCGGTAGTTGGTGGGATCTGCGGTGTTGGTGGACTTTGGAGCTAAGTGAGTGATCCCGGTAGTGAAAAGGTTCGGGAGTGTCTTCCGATCTATTGCCTCTTGGTATTGTCGAGCCAAGGTCGCATGGCAGACCGAGAGCCCTTTCAGCCAGTAGTGATGCAGACCGTCGGCCCCCGGACTTTTCCAGTTCGGAGCCCGCCGGACCGCGCCACTGACGTCCTCCGTAGAGATGGCGATTGGGTTCATCGGTTCGATTTTAGCACATGCGTCCTGAACCGCCGCAATCCAAGGGCCCTCCTCGTGCTCCACCTCCCCTGACCATATGTTGCGCCAGAAGGCGACGAGGTCAACCGTACTCGGTTTTAGGGAAGCAGAGCCCGATATCGGGTTCTCCAGCTTTCTATAGAACCTTTTCTGATCACTCACGAAGAGGCGATTTTGTCGAAAGCGCTCAACTCTCTCAGAGTACCTGCGAATGCGCTTTCCCCATGCCGCGATTCTCTGCTTCAGGCCGTCGATGCGCTCCGTTAGTTTATCGGCTATGTCAGGCTGATCGAGGCTGATGCCTAGCCCGTTGAAGACCATTCTAACAGAGCGCACAATCCTTGGCCTTGTGTTGCCCGACCTGTAAGCTAGCAGCCTACCAATGAGGGCCCTGGCCAGGTTGATACGGCGTTCTATTCTCCTCTTCCAGGCTGGTACGTCGCTATTCTTATGAGTAGCGCGTCCAGACTCCTGGGTCTTGGCTCCGACAAGGCGGTGCACCGCTAGAGCGGCGCCGAAGAGAATAGAACCCGTATCCTCCAAGCTGAAGCTGGTTTCCAAATAAGGAGGCAACAGCCTGTTAGCTGCCTCAATGGCATGCCGCGTCGCGGCATTGAGGGGGAGGCGAGAAAGTCGCGGTCTCATTTCCAGAGGAGCGCCTCGAGTCTCGGAAATCGCCTCGTGCAAGATCCCTCTCATCTGTTCTACTTTTTGGGCGACTGCTCCCTCAGTGATCGCCTCCACAGGCGCTTCGCTACGAACGCTTTCTTGTTGCGTTGACACTTCGTTGCGCACCGTGGACACGGGTTCGACTTCAGGAGCAGCCTCACGTCGAAATCGTTCGAGCTCGGCGGCGTCAAATATGCCCTTTCGTTGGATGTACCGAGCTCGATCTGCCAGGTTCTGTTCCGTGACAGTTAGCGTAGGCTCAAGCAGTAGGAACTCGCGGTGCATTACTGCCCGGTAGCCAGTCCGCCCGGTCTCTCGTCCTACAGCCCTATAGTACGCACGCATGACATTCTCATTCATCTTCGGTGTCCATCTCATGCGACGTACTCCACCAGCGGCGGGCAACGAATGCTGAGTCCCTTGGGACTCTGTCGTCGCCAAGCCAACTGGTAGGGATGGTGGATAAGCCGACATGTCAGGTGGTGGTGCCGGTCGGCGGGGTTGGCTGGCGGCCCGCATGCTGCCACGTCCAGCGCCAGCTCCAGACGCGCCCTGGCGTCCCCCAGGCAGCGGCCCTATGCGCCTTTCTAAATTATCCTCCATCATAGTATTTTTTTGAGTGCTAATGTACTCACTTGGAGAGGCACTCACGCTCTCCAAGGAGGCTGCGCGGGTGTTATGCAGCTTTTGTTGCCCTTAGTCGCCTTTTACGACACCCTAGGCGTAGGAAGGGGTGGTCCTATTCTACTCTGCCGGGAACCACACGGCTTTTATTTTATTTTATTATTATTATTATTATTATTAACTATTAATTCAGATGGGCAATTGTTGTTTTAAATTTAGTTATTATAGAGCAAACAAATTTATCCCACAATCATTACAGCCTATACAGTCCACTGCTGGACATAGGCCTCCACAAGTTTACGCCAAAAATAACGTGAACTCATGTGTTTTGCCCATAGTCACCACGCTGGGCAGGCGGGTTGGTGACTGCAGTACTGGCTTTGTCGCACCGAAGACGCTGCTGCCTGTCTTTGGCCTGTGTATTTCAAAGCCAGCAGTTGGATGGTTATCCCGCCATCAGTCAGCTTCTTAAGTTCCAAGGTGGTTGTGGAACCTTGTTATCCCTCAGTCGTCTCTTACGACACCCACGGGAAGAGAGGGGGTGGCTAAATTCTTTAGTGCCGTAGCCACACAGCACATATCCCATTATCCCACAATATGATTTTTTTAATATATATTGAGTCATAAGCAATAATGATTAATTACAATTTGAATATTTGATCTTAAGTTATGTTATTAATTAATATGAACAAGTAAACCCATATATGTTGTATTGTTTATAAAATAAGTAGCGACAGCAGTACATACATATTTAAAACATTTTATTCATAGTTTTAAGTGTCCAATAAAGACTATTGACAAGCATAAATTTATTTATTTTTATCACTAGGTCGGCAAACAAGCGTACGGCTCACCTGATGGTAAGCTATTACCGTAGCTTACAGACTTCTGCAATACCAGAAGCACGTTGCCGACCTTAACTCCAATTTCCCCCAGGAGCTAGGTAGGGATAATGTTACAATTTCATCACCTCGGCTTTTGGGACTCACAGCATACACACAGCATAGTTAAGTATACTTTACTCTTACCTTTACAAAAAAATATCTTTTATAATGTACTCAAATTTCAATTTGATACAACAGTTAGTAATGGAATGGCAGAGAAAAATATCAAGCAAGTAAAAATGTTCAAAATCAAAAAATCAAATATTTCTTGTTTTAAGTAGGCTTCTAAAGCAGGGATGTCAACGATCATCGATGATACGGCCCGTGAGCTGTATCCTTGCTCCTGGGCTGTATCAATATGGCCTGCATTTGGCCATGATTCACAGCAACTGTCTATTATATACTAGGTATATAATTAAAAAATAAAATGTTATAACAATTCAGTACATTTTTTTAATTTGAATCTGGCCCGCCTACACATTCTAAATTTAAAATATGGACCTTTGTAAAATTGAGTTTGACACCTCTGTACTAACGCCGTCAGTTAATTCTGTAGCTAAGGACGCCAGCAAAACGAAGTCATTGGCAGCTTGTTGCCCATGCTATAGGTACCCGATCCTTTCAGCTCTGGCTACCTCACTCGCCTGCTGCTCCCGCTACTCCAGATTTTGAGCAGAATTATTTTAACAAAATATTTCAATCTATGCTCCTAAAAATGCTTGTTTCGCAAAGAAATAGCATCGCGAAAACCACTCTCTGGTTTATTTATGTTGATAACATTTAAAGGCCTTTATACCCATAATTTTATAGAAGTATATTAGAACAGAATAAAGTTTATTAGAGAAGTATATTAGTAATTTATAGAAGTGGTACATAGCATTTCTTATTAACATTATTTCTTAAGTAGTAATATTCGCGTATTTTACCTCCGAAGACACTCCCAAAAATACTGGAGCCTCACGAAAATGTTCTATGAAACAAGTACTTGTATGTCTTGCGTAAGAGTTATAAATACAATAAAATAAATATACCACTTTTTTATCTCGTTAAATAGTTAACTCTAATGATATTCTTGACATAACGTTATCACATGTATTTTGATAATTTGATTAATATAAATTGTATTATTTGACGTAAGTACACGCGTTTAGAATTGACAAAGTCAAAACCACTCTGCGTATTTTATTAAAGTATTTTTTATTATTATTTTTATAATAATGACTGAAATACATAGTATGATCCTACTTATTTAAGAATTTAGAAAATAAAAATAGATAATTTTTATAATATATTATATGATAGATAAATATTGCGTATACATTTTGAAATACTCTTCCAAAATAAAAAGTAAGTGAGTTTGATTTTGCTAATCACGGAAATTATTTTTCTTTTGGAATCTATTAAAATAAAGGGCCTTTATCATCGAATTTCACCACATTTATATGACGTTTCTTTTGTAATATGCCAAAAAAATACACCCAAAGAAATTTAACTGAGGCAAGGCACAGCAGGAAATTTTTTGCTCAAAATATGGAGCAGCCCAACTGGGGTAGTTACTCGAGTCTCGACCTTACAGAAGATTAGAGCTACAGAATACTATTATTATTATGCCTGTAATATTAGATGTAAGAAAATAAAATAAATAAATAAATAAATATTTTTAAGCAGTGATGTGTTCCTGTTGGTAAGGTAACCAGTGCTCTTGGGAATAGGGTCGACAACGTGCTTGCGATACTTGGTGTTGCAGACGTCTGTAAGCTACGGTAATCGTTTATCATCAGATGAGCCGTACGCTTGTTTGCATATATTTAAATATAGTATAACTGTTGCAGTTTCTTAATTGAAGAGAAACAGTGCCTAATCTTTTATTCTTCCTCCTGCTTTTAATCTATTCGTAACTTATTTGGAGGATTAAGTTTATTCAAAACTGGTGAAACCGGGGCCAGTATAGGATTCAGGATTAGTATAGGATTCAGGATTCATTAATACGTAAGCTACTCTTAATTCCGATATTTCAAGGGCAGTTACGAGCTTCGCGTGCGATAGGTATATAAAAAATGATATAATATACTTTGGCAACAGGTGGTCTACTGTCAATAATTAAACTAATTAAAAAACTTTGTGTGTGTGTGTCTGTAATTCACACACGGAAGAAGTGAAACTACTGAAAAGTCGTAGGAAAGTAGGCCGTTGCGATTTGTTCTATTGATGATGATCACGGTCTCGTGAAAAAGTTTGTAGCGCCACGGAAAACGCGTCGCTTACGCGATAATGTATTCTATCTCATTATTTTCTATGCGTTTATGTGGTTCTTTCTTTATCGTGATGCATTTTCTTTTCATCGAGTTTCAAATCACAAACGATTCTAAAGAAGTTTCACATCAAAATTAGGAAACAGTAAAATTGACCTTTACAAACGTAAAGTGCAGAAACCAGTAGGTTAAAACGACCCTGATAAAATTGCGGATGCTACTCTAGTAAAAATGTTTGATTGGTTGATTTACTACTTTGTAACATCCCACAGCTGGGCATAGCCCTTTATCTACGTGTAGGAGAAGGATCGGCTCTTAATCCACCACGTTGTTTACTCTGGGTTGGTAAATATAGGAGGGTATTTATGATGACTATCGGGTGCTTATGATAACAACTGAGTCAACAACAGCTTACCATGCTCTCAAAGACACGGTGAGGAGACCCACAACGACAGTAAAAATATTATGTTGCCTTGCGATCCAAGTATGTTGTTTCAACGTTAATTGATAATCATATGTGTGACCTCTGACATATTTATCTACATTATAACGTATTATACGATGCAGATAATTATTTATACATTAGCTTATCTCTAACATGTCGACCCAGTAAACAGAACACGACGACATAAAACAAATTATTTCTAAGACAAACAGATCCTGTTTTATCGGTTGCTGGATAAATGGAAAAAAAAATGTAGAAATTCATAATTTGTTGGATACTGTCATAGATCAGATAACTTTATCAGCAACCAGCTAAACAGGCCATTAATGCGTGAATTTTGTTATAGGCAGAATAATTGTTGTTCCTTTATCTGACGTCAAGGGTTCACGGGACGATTTAAAAGAAATTAAACAGATATGTCTAGGAGTATCTGTCAGTGATAATATGATATAGAAGTTTACTCTCGTTTTTGAGTAAAACTGTATTAGTCAATTATTTTAATATTCATTAATAATAGTGGAAATAGTACCTAGTTCTTAATTTATGAAAAAAATTGCAACTTTTTGACTATTTTTACAATCCGCCATTTTGACGTTTGAAAGCAATGATGTTAGAAAAAAAAAAGAGAAGAGGAGAATCTTTTTTCTAAAATCATTGTTTGAGAGAGTAATTGTTTGAAAACTAAAATATATATAATAAACTCACACGAAACAGTTTGCGCCTCCCAAAAGCCCCAATAACAAGCACCACTTGAATATACGCGTCCCCATGTTTATGAAATAGTAATAACATAATTAATCCAAGAACCTTATTATATATACTCTTATCTAATCTGTTTAAGTCAAAAAACAATATTTTTTAAATTTATTTTGTTTACAAACAAGTGTAGTTATCTTTTAAATAAAGTACATGGACCACACGATGCTAATTTTTTAAGGTACATTATATTTATTAATTGTTTTACGTTGTATATGCTATTAAATTTATTTTACATGTTTTTACTTATTAAATATCAACCAATAATCACAAATATCGTCAAAACAATTTTTTGAGACGTTATACTTCCTTCATTTAAGTTTTTTTTTACCGACAACTACAAACAAAATATTTCAGAGGGAACTACAGCTCAAAATATAATTCAACTGTAAATATACTTAGGTAACCATATCTTAAAATATAGGTAAATTTTATTTTGTTCCTTTAATGAGCTTTACTTAATTTAATGCCACGCCCTATTGCATCTCTTAGCAATTCCACACATGGCGGGGATTCCCGCGCGTCGAGTTGAATAAATTTTGCACGCAGCGGCAACGTCTCAGAGTTGTCAGTAAAACATCTTTATCAGTGTTGCCAACTTAGTGGATTTTCCACTAGATCTGGTGGTTTAGACACCCCTTTTGACGGGAAAAAATTGGTTTTAGTGGCTAGTGGATTTTTTAGTGGTTTAGGTATGTTCCAGTTAGTGGTAAGCTTCAAAGCTTACCACTAAAGAATGATCTAGTATTTTTCTAGGATTTTTTTTACAGGCACACACAACACGCAAAAATGGTATATTTTTGTTGTGTAGGCAACACCGAACGACTTCAAGCCTGTCGGCTGTTGGGAATTCCCCGAAAATTGTTTATGAATTCTTGAATGAACCTTTATATGTTCAACTATTGGGTTAAGTTTGATTTGATTCGAAAGACCAAGTTGTTATTTATTTACTCAGTCGTCAATCAGTTCAGTGAACAGTACAGTTCGCTATTGGTTCGCTATCGTTCTCTAATCTGTAAATAATACCTACTTCTCAATCTTGCTTTAATTTGTTTTTAAACTGTTTAGCGCTGTAAAATTATTTTTTAAATAGTTTTAAATAGTAGATAATGCCCAAGCCACAGTACACCCAAAAGTTTCGAGATTGTTGGTTACGTGACCCAGGATTAAAGGATTGGTTGTAAGTTGTGAAAAGCACTGGTGGTCCAGTAGCTAAGTGCAAGATGTGTGGTACGTTATTAAGGAATCAGATAATATATACATCGCCGGCAAGAAATTGATAGGGTTGGGGGGAAAGTGGGGGTGGGGGGTAATAATAATAATAATAATAATAATAATATTCTTTATTGCACACCATTAAAGGATACAAACAAAAGTAGTATAATTAGAGGAAGATGTACAAAGGCGGTCTTATCGCTAAAAGAGCGATTTCTTCCAGACAACCTTTGGGTATAGGACAGCGCATAGAAAAGCGGTTAGGAAGTGTACAAATAATTGTTATAGAAATTAGAATACATGACAATAGATTATATAATTATACATACATATATACATACATACATATGCTTACACACTTAAATTCAAATATACACATATACACAGATAGGATATAGGTGGGAGGAAGTGTGGGTTTTTCACCCCTCCGGACAACTATTTTGGTGTAAACCCCGCTGTTACAGAGATATCGTGGTTGAAGTTTTGTGGTTCCATTTTTAAATCGGAAAAGATTAACCTCCAAAAATTAACCTTTTTGTTAGAATAACGCTTGGCTCCGGCGCTGCGGGAAGTGCAGCCCTTCCGAAGGCTGCCCGCCCTCCGTGCCACCGGCTTAAAAAAAATACTTTAGGAGTAAGGCAGACCAAGACCACGTGGACATTGGAGTGCTCTGATTCGGTTTTGGGTAGCACACAATGTTACTAATTTTATTAGAATATTATGTCTGACGCGTTATTTTGTTTAAAAGTGTCTATTTGTCAGTCGCTATAGGTAAGTTCGAATCGTATTTTGATCTTGCAGTAAAGATCGTTTTTACGTAAATTTGTTTGAAAATAACTTGGTTAAATTTTGTGATGAAAAATATATTAAAGAAAAAACTAAAATATAAAAAATATATATATTTTAAAATTCTTTATACAATAATTAATGATTTTTTTAATAGAGATTTAAAAAAATTTCATTGTGTATACTTGTTTTTTAATTGTTAATTTCGCGCTCTCACAAGTATTCGCTGCACTAGCCTCTCCGTGTCCTGAATCATTATTTATCCTTTATCTTAAAAACTTTAACTTTATCAAGATTGTTAAAGAGAGCAATGTTATTAATAATTAAATTCTCTATAATTTGTTTCTAACAATTTTTTATCCGGAATCAATTTAACAAAAGTTATTTAAGCATGAATCGGAACATGTAATTAAAATTATTCTTTTATCTTTATGTTTATATTACTTTTTTGTTACTAAAGCAGAAAGTAATTACATTACAAATTGCAGATGAAGCTGATTCATCAGAAGACGATCTTCTTTAGTAGTTATGTACTTACCTAATTGTTTCCTTTTTTTCTGTAGTTACATTAATTATTGTTTCCTGTAGTACGTAACTTAAATAATTATTATTTTATTTCATGATAATAATTACGTTGTTGTTGTTGTATTTTCAAATTATATTTAGGTAGGTAGCCGTTGTCTTTGATTTTTTTAGTGGAATTCTGGTGGTTTTGAGAGGCCAATAAGTTTTAGTGGTTTTTGGTGGTTTACACGGCTTCATTTGGTGGGTTGGTAAAAATAAAGTTGGCAACACTGATCTTTATTTAGTGACATCAGAGGTAACGTTGTCGATACCGTACCTAATACCTGCTTTATAATAAAAAAATATTTGAATTAAAAATACAACCAAATGTTTAGGCGCGATGTACGACTGATCAATCATTGTTCGAAAGAATGATTACGTGGCCCCTGTGCCTGACTTATACCGTCAAAGAGAGCCAAAATTCGTTTCTGCCCTGATCGGCGCTAAACAAGCTAATGATAATAATAATTGATTAATTACGTTAAGTGACTCAAAATTACTTAGCTATACTTACATAAGCTTAAGAACTTAGTTATTAAGGTTAATTAAAAACTCAACTATTTACAAAAATATATACTTAGATATAGTTTCATTACTTTAAAAAGTTAGTTATTAAGGTTAAATAAACAAGGTTTATTATTTTTTGCTTTTCAGTTTTTTCGGCGGTTTAATGTTTTGTTAAAAAGTTTATGTTTTATATTTTTTGTAGTTATAATCCTCTAATTAAGTACTACATGCTTGATTACTTTTAAAATGTCTAACTACCTTACTTAAGCTATTAACGTTCATATAATACTCCCTTAACCATTATTTGTTGTACAATATAAATACTTTAAAAAAACAGGCTTTATATACCAACATGGGTAGGCCTACAAAAAATGCGGCGCGAATGAGAAAAACCTTACAATCAGTGAGTGAACAATCAATCATCTCCTGTTTTCCTACCCTTACGGTTGGATTTTTATTTACAAATTTATATGGAACCAACTTCGGGATATACTCTTTCCAATAAAAAAAAGATTTATCAAAATCGGACTACTCTGTAAAAAGTTAGGCGTGTTCATACACAAAAAAAAAAAAAAAAATTATACGCGTCGTCTTGAGAACTTCCTCCGTTTTTTCGTCGGTTAAAAAAAAGTATCGTGTGGTTTTATGAAACCACGATGCAATCGAAACTTTAGTAAATAAAAACATTAATATTAATACACAGATCAAAACGCACAAATTCTGCGGACCACTTGCACGAATAAGTGAGAATATAAATGCAACACAGTCAGCTGATGCGAGCTATGAGCGCCGCCATATTGACCTTGGCGACATGTGTTATATAAACGTAAAATTCTAGGTCTTCAGAATAATTTTTGTACAATATTTAATTACAATAATTGTCATTAGTAAACATCAAACATCGGTAAACTATTAATAATTAATATTATAAGGTAATTCTTTTTAATCGAAAGCTGTGGCGTAGCCCCATTCAAATTTGAGCAGCTTTTTGAGCTATCTCTAATAATGCATATTTAACTATTTTCTCGACGACCAACTTCGTATTACTCGTCGATGTAAATTAAAGTCGCTTGCGAGATTTTTTTTTTTGTTACATAACATCATTTAATAACAATCATACGTCTATTATCTCTGACATTTGAACTTTAACCTTTTGACCGCCACGCCTCAAAACCATTCCCGTGCCCTGTACGCCAAGGCATAAAATAAACAAAAATACCTACGAAAAAAATAGTGCTGCCAAGAGTCGTTATCGAGTACCACACAGTGACTTGTTTTTGCTGGTTTTTATGCAATAAATGACTACTTATATAATCTAGGAAGGTTTATTTTTTAATATTTTTCTTGTGTTATCTTGCACTCGTTATATATACTTACAACAACATAAATAAAAAACAAACATTACAAAAATAATCGTAGTAAAGCACAACACTCTTTTCTATCGCCATGACGTCATTGTCACGACTGGACGACTACGGCGCAGCTGGCCTACGGTTTTGAAACTCTTTAGAGACGTGCTGTGTCGCACGCAAGGAAGCCGCAGGCTATATATCGATTTCGAATCGAATCGATATATACATGAAAAGTAATTTAGAAAAAAATTAACCTAATTCAAATTTGTAATTTTTTACCCGACTTCAAAAAAGGAGGAGGTTACTCAATTCGACCGATTCGATATATATTTTATATTTTTTTTATTTATGTTCGGGGATAACTTTGTCGTTTATGAAACGATTTTGATAATTCTTTTTTTGTTGGAAAGGAGATAACCCCGGTATAGTACCATGCTACGGAAACCAGGATTTTATAATGAGATCTCGAAAATCTGCATAACTTTTACTGGGTGCACCGATTTTGATGATTTTTAATTTAATCGAAAGCCGATGTTTATCATGTAGTCACATTTAAATTTCATCCAAACCCGATTACAACTTTTTGATTGATCTTTGATAATGCGTATTTACTTGACTATTTTTTCATCTACCTACGTTGTATTACTTGTCGATATAATTGAAGTTAGTTTTTTTCGTTTGCCTGCAAACACAATTATTATCTTATTAGATAATAGTTTATTATTTAAGGTTCATTAGAACAGTATTCCACTGTGCCCCGTTCCATAGTGCCCCATAAGGCCAACGTTTTAAACGAGTTTTATAAAAACTTAGGTTATTTTTTGAACTTTCCACACAATTGTCTCAAATGATTAAAATTAATGAAAAAAAAAAATCACTTACCTATTCTTTAAACTTTTTTACTAAAAAGAAAGTACTTTGAAAAGAAATCTCAATGAATTGAACAAGAATAATTGTGTTTGCTCGAATACAACGTAGATCGACGAAAAAATAGTCAATTACGCGTAGTCAAAACGCGTTATCAAAGATTACTCAAAAAGTAGATATCAGATCTCAATGAAATTTATATGTGACCACATGATAAACATTAGCTTTCGATAAAATTAAAAATTATCATTAAATCGGTACAACCAGTAAAAAGTTATTACAGATTTTCAAGAGTCCCTACGCGCTGTAATTGGTCGAAGCGTTACCACACGGATTAGTTTAGAATTCAAATTTTTATCGACACTGTTCCATAGTGCCCCGTATTCCACTGTTCTCCAACTCAGTAGTTGATCCGATGAAGCAAATTAATATAATCGGTGCGGTCGATGCCAGCCTTAGTTTAAAAGAAATATTTACATGCGTTAAATATTTTTTTGCTTAGGTAGCAAATAGTACTAAAACAGTACTGAGTAAGTAGCAATATTTCAAATCAAATATTTCACGACACACGACACGACATGGGTCTTAGAAAAAAAGCTTTTATGAGAGTGGGGGTTAGAGATGATATTGATGCTGCCAGATGATTTTGAGAATGAGAAAGAAAATCGTAATTTCGATTTTAACCTTAGATAAACAAAATGAAAAAAATATATTTTTTTTTATTGTATATTATTAAAATCATCGACGCCTTCCAAAATGCGACGATGTTCTAAGGTATCGCTCGTCTTGCACTTCACTAGTTTTCTCGCTATTCGCTTATGACGTCATCAGCGTGTCATCTATACTTGACAACGGCGTGTAGAGAACGGATTAATGACTACGCGCTAGAGATGCGCCAGATTTGAGATATCAGATTTATTATGGCGATTTGATTGATTTTAGTTGATTTGATTTTTTATTCATTTGCTATTTATGTGTTAGCTGATGATAGTTTTATGTTTTTTACCTTTTGTTTTATTCAAATATTAAATTATTTATAGAAAATATAACACGTTTCAGTTGAATTTTGAATAGCTAATTGCAAAAATGACTTGTAATTATGATTTTTTTAAAGTGCAATAAAGAATATATAACACAAGCATTAAGTTGCTTACTTTAGGAACAGATGACCGTGTGTGTATGTTGTAAATATTTATTTATTTATTATTTATTTATACCTCTTGCGTCACATCCCTAGCGGTCAACTATAGACGACTTCGGCGTTCTAGACATATCATTTACGTGGAATAAAAATGCATGTTTTTATTTCAATGTTTCTCAGTACGTGTAGCTCTAAAAGACTTGTTTTTTATACTCAAATGTTGCGGGGATATTCTATTTTCATAAATGTTGAATTAAAATACTAGAAATATTTTTTTAATTATTTTATTTAATATTTTTGTGGTCCGGGTTTTTTGTCACCTATAGACGTCGCTGGCGCACAGGACTCGCGAGCCCTTGTCAAGTATAGGTGACTACGGCGGTCAAAAGGTTAATAGTACCCTACACAATCGCATTGCCACGAAGCTGGACTATCATGTGATCAATTCCTATCGAATAATTGTAATCATATTTAAACAATTTAGAATATATTAATTAAAAGCTCGCATTTTATTAATTATTCATTTATTTATTTACATTTTAAAATTTACAAACATCACAATTTTATCCTTAAATTTAACTTTAGCTCTGACCTGAATAAAGTTTTATCAAGTAACAGTCTATGGTAGGCTTATTAATCTTTTCTAAAAACTTAATTTACACCAAGAAACAATTATATTTAACATAATAGGAGATCAATATAATTAAATCATTGTTTTATAAAAAATATATAATTAAAACATTATTTTATTAAACTCGCTGACAAGTCGAATTTCGTACGGCCACATATTTTTTCTACATTGATTTTTTTTTTAATTTTTTACAATACATATAACTCGCGTCAAGTAAAAAGAACGCTGAAAGAAACTGGAGGGGGTGTGGTGTACTACTGTTTTATTTTTTAATTAGGCTTTCACTCGCGGCTTCGTATAATAGTTATTGGTAGGTACGTTAAAAAATACTAGAAATACCTGTGCGAATATAATAATTCGCACTAAATAACTTTAATAATTATCACTTTACAAAATAACATTTTTTTTTAAACAAAAGCAATAACATTTTTTTTTTGTTATTGAAATGTCATATTTAAAAAATATTAATTATCTTTACTCTCGACATTCGTATTTTAATATTTTTATGTGTTTAAAATGATACCTTGATATTTGTTTTTAGTGAAATAAATAGTAAATGGAGTTTTACCAATGTCTAAGCTAATGTTTTGTGAAAATGTGTGACAAATAAGGAAAAAACGCGAATTACGATTGACAGGAGTTTGTTTACCAAATATGACTGGGCCAAAAAAATTGACAGTGGGGAAGTTTTTTAAGAGTTGGCAGCACTGTAAATCGCCTTTGCGCATCTTGACAGCCAGCGTTCTTTTTACATGACGCGAATAATTATGCGTTATAAACAATTTTTCTCACTTCTCTATGTAAAACTATTTTGTAATTTAAAACTTTTGTGCGCGATAGCATTTTGAGTCGACGTCGAACTATCCAACCAATACCGTCAGCAACACACCGACAAGCATACACACGCCCCGCGCCCTAGATCTCACCAAATAGACCGATAAATCGCCTTTGCACAGCTTGAAGGCCAGCGTTCTTATTACATGACGCGAACTATACCTTTAATATTTCGACTATTCTTATTTATGTAGATAACTAACTTATTATTTATTACATTTAGGAATTCAGTTTAATATTCGATGGTCAGTCCCATTTTTTTGGAGTTTACTCCTTCAGAAACTAATCAAGGACTATAGAATAAAAAAAATATGGGGAGTAGTATAGTTCGCGTTATGTAAAAAGAACGCTGAAAGAAACTGGAGGGGGTGCGTTTGCGCATGGGTATACTCGCGCACAAAAGTACTACTGTTTTATTTTTTAATTAGGCTTTCACTCGCGGCTTGGTATAATGGTTATTGGTAGGTACATTAAAAAATACCAGAAATATAAGTGCGAATAATTCGGACTAAATAAGTATAATAATTATCACTTTACAATATCACAATTTTTGTTTAAACAAAAGCAATAACAAATTTTTTAGTTATTGAAATGTCGTATTCAAAAATATTAATTATCTGTACTCTCGATATTCGTATCTTAATAGTTTTTATGTGTTTGAAATGATAAATTGATATTTGTTATTTAGTGAAATAAATAGTAAATGGAGAATTTTGTAATTTAAAACTTTTGTGCGCGATAATATTTTGAGTCGACGTCGAACTGTCAACCGCTGTCAACCAATAGCACACCGGCAAGCATGCGACACGTGATAAACACTCCCGTCCCCTACCCCGTACCACCAAATAGACCGATAAATCGCTTCTGCGCAGCTTCAAGGCCAGCGTTCTTTTTACATGACGCGAACTATACCTATATAGTGAGAAGTAGTAACGCTCAGACCTAAGAGATAGTAACACATTATAATGTAACTTTTTCGTATTTTATCGCGATTTATCAAGTTTTTTAGATGCCCGAAGTTTCTGATATTTTACAGCAACCATGGTCACGGGCAAACTGGTGAGACATGGTTGCTGTAAAGTATATGATTGCTAAATTATAATGAGTAAAATTCGCTTAAACATTACAAAACGATAGAAACACGTTTTAAAACGCAACGTCTCTTGTGATAAAGATATCAAATATTTATAACTATCACGATAATCATAAGGAGTAAACTCTGAATATAGCTGACACACACACATTTGTTTTTTTTATTTGTCAAAGCGGCATCTTGATTCTAAACGTCGCCAGGCGGCTGCCAGGTAACGGCTCTCATTTTGCGGTTGATCTCGGACAGGATGAGGGTACACCTGGCTAGTTGAGCTGGTCGTAGCTGAGGAGTGGGGTCTCTGGTTCGGTCCGCAACCACGGGGGGGCGCTGCGCCCTCCGGAGCGCCCGGCGACGCCGAGCCCGAGCCGTCGCTGAGGACATCATCATGGATTATAAATGCGATTTCATTTATATAAGATATGTCTGGAGTGTTAACTTTAAATTGACAATATGGTGGGTAGTTCTACAAAATACGGTAAGTATGAAATGTTTTCATTCGATGTAAATGCGTAAAAAAGGGTCCTGTACACGGTCAAATTTTGTTTGTCAATTTATTAGTCAAACTTCATGTTTTTATCAAACAAAAGCACATACGATCAAACCAATATAATAAATGTAAATATTACATAATAATAATAATAACTATTTTTATTTTTCAGATACCCAAAACACAAGAATGTTGGAAAATATTGGCACGACAATTTAGAAATACATGGAACTTTGATAACTACATTGGAGCTGTAGATGGAAAGCATATCACTTGACAAAAACCTGACCATTCCGGTTGCTATTATTTTTAAGGTACACACAGTCATTGCAGTTGTGTTCTCCATGGTTTCAAAGCGATAACTGAGATCTTATTTGACAAACAAAGTTGCACACTATCAAACAGGTTTGTCAAAACTTCGTCGATCGAAATTTCCATCAAACACGTCAAACATTTACATTGTTTGACAAATGCGCCAAACAAGCTTGTACAGTTTCGAAAAACCAAAAAATTCAGCCTTTACCATTCCACCCCTGGGCATAGGCCTCTTTGTCCGTGCAGGAGAAGGATTTTGTAATATTACTATAGATAAAAACAACATACCACTCTCTATCTTCCCTTTGCCCTTGTAATCTTCATCGTTATACGTTTTTGATATGATCCTTTTCTTCGGAGACTGAAAAAGAAAATATTATACATTAATAATATATAATTATAATTACTACATTTAAGGAATAAAGACAGTTATGTACAGTATAATCAAAATCTCTCCTCCCGGCACTTTTCCTAAGCTACCATCATCAAAAGTTGCCTGGACGAGATCGCTATAAGCGATAAGGCCTCTTTTCAATATTTATTTATTTTGTATCTAATGGTTCTAAATTGTATCTTTTTTGACGTGATAACGTCTTATAAATTGATGAACACCGGCTTCATGCATGAAAAAGTGTCACGTTCCCCTTGAGCCTGAGCGTGCAAGCGAGAGCGCGGAACAAGTGATAGAGAGCCACGATCGGCCTAAGCGTTGGATTGTGACAAATTTATTTCTCTTCTCGCGTAACGTCAGAGCTAGCAGTTCGAAATAATTCATTGATAATAATTCAATTCAATTTATAAAAGTATGCAATTTTTCATTAATATTTCTTTATCACGTTATCACATAACCTATCGTCCGTAAACCGACTTTACAGACAATCAATTTTGTTTGTGTGCAATACAGTTTTTTTAGTTAAAAAATTACTGTTCAAAAGCATTTTGGAATCGTCATTTTACGAATTAAAATTATATTTGTTTTTAATAAATTAACTTTTATAACACACTAATTACGTAGTACTATGATATAGGGATGTCTACGTTGCATTTCATTCTATATTTACTGAAATAAAAGTGTCAATGCAGCAACGGCGTAATGTTCCCACGGATTTAGTTTTAATAATTATTTTTGTAAAAGCGATCATTCCATATTCCCACATCAAAGTGGAATAATCGTTTATAGGATCAAATTGATTTAATTAAAATATTAATAAAGTTAGTTTTAAAGTAATTTCGTTTTATCTTCTGTCTGTCGCAAACGTAATTCACTTCATAATATTAGTATTAAAAAACGGTAAAAACAATCCATTTTTGTTTTTCTTGCGTTTGACATTAACAATATGCACACAAACAATCAAATCAACAAACAATCAAATCAACAAAAAATCAAATCAACAAACAATATATGTCACAAACAATCAAAAATAGAAATAATCATATTAGAACAGGGCAAGATTATAGCTAAATAATACTGCTCTTAAATATTTTTATGTTCCTGTACGATTAAGGTAGAGAGCCGCTGGATATGGTCGGAGGTAAGGTTGGCAACGCGCTTGCGATGCTCCTAGTGCGTCTATAGCCTACGTTAGCTACTTACAATCTAGCTGACCTTACACTTGTATGTCACCGTAGTAGTATAAAAAAAATATATACCTTTTTCTTTTGCTTCTGATAGTGTTGCGCATCATAAAACTGAGGCTGTGACCGTCTAACTCGACCGGTTCTACGTTTGATATCCTCTGCCGCTGGTAGCGTATCCGCTGCCCGTCGTGCTGAAAAGAATGTGTGGCCGCACTTACACGATTTTGATGCTACCGCTACCTGTAAAAATAAACAATGTCAACATTAACTAATACCCCCTACATTTATATTATCATAAAGATATAAACAGGAATTAATACATACTAGTGGTCGCCCAGAGGTTGAAAATCGACCATAATTAAAAATTTAAATTAAAGAAAACCAAAAAATAATGAAAATAAAGAACCCTTTTTAAAATTTTTCAATTTGAATACAGGCTTTCACAATCAATAAAAAAGTATATAATGCACATGTTTGTCAAATACCTGGTAGTGAGTATAATGTTTTTTTTTATTAATTTAATGTACTTTTTATGCATTATATTAAAAATATATTAGCATTCTGCACTCCTTCACTATATAAACTATAAGTGTGCGAAATTTCATACTCCTCCATCAGGGGTACAAAGTTTTTGTTTCGCATATTATATATAATAGATAAAAAAGGTGTACAAACGCAGTATTATCACTAAGATTCTGTATCACCAGTTGTGGATAACGCTATGATATGATGGCAGTATCCAAAAGATTAAAGTTTATGATAAATTACTCTTTTGTTACCATCAAAATTCCATTATATTTATGAGATACTTCTATTTATCAATATAGAAGTGGTAGTTAATATATAGATTTATTTATTTATTCATACAAATCTAAAAATAGTTATATAAATAGGTATTTACAAACTATAACTTGACATGTAACTATTCAAGACTGTGTACTACAAATTACTGGAGGGCTTTTTCAGAACAATTATAAATAAATATCTATATAAATAAATAAAATTGTAATATTAACATAACCGCTTTTTACTAAATGCATATGGATGTATACATGGTACATATACAGAAAAAACATTTTTTACAATTTTTGTCTGTCTGTTTGTTCCGGCTTCTTATATTGTTCCTGATAATCTCTGAAACAGG
Source organism: Melitaea cinxia (assembly GCF_905220565.1). NCBI lineage: Eukaryota > Metazoa > Arthropoda > Insecta > Lepidoptera > Nymphalidae > Melitaea > Melitaea cinxia. Next base: position 6,776,245 of record NC_059418.1, on the reverse strand, counting down.
TGGAATGATTCTGACGTGACATTCACTGGCAGATAGCTGATGTATTAAGGAGTAATTGAGGCTATTTTAATTTAAAAATTTATATATTTTATAACTCTGCGAACTGAACAGTAACTTTTTTGTTAAATTCCACGCAGGCAAAGTAGTGGGCACAGCTAGTAATATAATTATGTACATATAGAAATACTACATACCAATAAGTCAATTTTTACATTGAAAGTATTAGCCTATGAATATGTAGCCTTGAAAAATATTATATATCTAATTTTTTAATAAAATTTTATACAGCGTCTATAACGAAAAAAAAAAAAAAAAGTTTCAAGAGCATATTATATCACCTTATTCTTATTAAGAGCTTTATTATATTAATGAAATACATTTTTTTTAAATTACCGAGTTACCCAGATATTAAATTATTAAGTTTAATAATAACGGTACATACCTGTAGCTCGCATTTTGGACAGCTTTTCGCGATCATTTTACTTTTACCCATTTTTAACGTAAATTTTTCAATTTATAACCTATTATTAATTTATTCCATAAATCTTTACATTTTAAATTTACTAATGTGTTACAAAAAAATGCATTTTTTTCAATACATTTTAATGATAATAGAATTAATAGAATAGAAGCAATATAGAAGTAGGTTTAATCGTTTAATACTTCTTTAAACGTCAATTAAATATAAAAAATATACCTAATTATGATTTTTTTATATTGTTGCCACTTCATAAAATTGGCGTTTTCTTATTAGTATTATAATTATTATATTGATACTGTATATATTATAGTCTTAACTTCTTAAGTCTATAATAGTATATAATCATATATTTAATTTTGTTAATAATTAGTTTTTCATATGAGTGTAAATTTACTTATACAATTATTAGGTATTGATATTTAATACAAGAAATAAATCATATGGTTTTGTAATAAATAATCTAATTATAACAAGCATAGTACATTGCTTTTTATAGATATAACATAAAAAGCATAATATTATAAAAAATTGTAAAAAATATATATATCTATTTATCCTATATTTTAATCATTGATATTTTATGCATTATTTCCCGTGATAATCTCTTCTATTGACGAATACCCCAAAGATATAATAAGCCTACACTTCAATGCGAATACCTATACTAGTATACTACAAATCTACAAACTAGGCATGCAATCTGAAATCGATTAATTGAAGAATCGATTCCTCGTATCAAATAAATCTATTTTTAAATTGATTCATTGTACTGAATCGATTCAGTGTATCGATATTTCACCCTTGAAAATCGCCATTCGATTTTTTCTGTTTTGGTAAAAACTATAAAATTATTTTACGGTGTTGCCTGTTAAAGGGCTAATTACTAGAAAACTTGCGAAATAGTATAGTGTAGTAGTATAGTAGTAAAAATATTCCTTGTATCCACTTTCTCAGTTCATTCACTATATACTCTTCATATTTTCTGTTTCTATTTGCTATCACTCACTCATCTTTCTCTATACACCCTCATCTTTTATGACAATTTACTCTCAAACAAAAATCACAAATACAAAACAAAAACTTATTTACAAAACAGAATTATTGAACCAAAGATTGATTTCAGTCGGCAGAGCCTATCGCTGGGACCGCTAAAGTAAATATTTTATGATCTATCTTTACCCAACCGACCGACCGATAGGGAAGTAGCTGCATTTATCGAAATCGAAAATGGACGACGAAAAACTAATTGACTTTGTAGGATCATGTTCAGCTTTATATAATTTTTCAAATCCTAAATATTTAGACACTAAATATAAAAATTATTTATTGTAGTGAAACTTATTTATTGACGTATGGGAGAAATCTTATAGTTATTACTGAAATTGATGTGAATAAACAATGAAAGTGAGAGATTATTTTTTTATTGTTAACAGACTTCAAAAAAAGGACGAGGTTACATAATTCGACCGTATATATATTATTTTTATGTATTTTCGGGGATAACTTCGTCGTTTATGAACCGATTTTGATAATTCTTTTTTTTTTGTTGGAAAGGAGATATCCCTGGTGTGGTACCATGATAAGGAAACTAGCATCTGATGATGGGATCCTAGAGAAATCGAGAGAAACTCGAAAATCCGCAAAACTTTTTACTGGGTGTACCGATTTTGATAATTTTTAATTTAATCGAAAGCCGATGTTTATCATGTAGTCACATTTAAATTTCATTGTGTTAAAAACCTTCAAAGTTTTGTAGTATTTTAGAAATAAAAAGACTGTTCTTCTTCAAATACACTTTTATTACAATTCCTTTTAACACCAATTTTTAGTTGAAACGACCAACTTGCTTTGTAGCTCAATGATGAATGCCCTCCGTACTAATTGAAACAATAATGAAATAAATAAAAAGCGTTCAATTGACTAAGGAATGATATTTTAGTCAAAACACCCGAAAGACGAAATTGAGCTACAAAGAACTTAAAATACTGCTAATACAAATACAAGATAATATTAACACATTTTTCTAAATATATATATATGTTGAAATACAAGTTATTACATAGTAAAGCAAACAATACTTTATATAAACTTCCGTAATTATTCATAACTTTTAGTGAAGTTGACAACTTATTTATAATGCATAAGTAAAATATTTTTTTATGTGTAATATTTATATTTTTGTATGTGTAATATCTATTGAAAATTAAGACATAAATTAAAAAACATAAATTTGCAAGCTAACAATTCGTCCATCCTGACAAGTTTCGCGTCCCCGCGAATGATACAGCTTAGAGTATGAATATTAATTATTATATAATATAAAAAATATATGATAATAATAATTAACAATACAATCGTATATGTATGTATTTCGTAGATTATACAAGTATTAGACAATGAAAATTACACAATCACTTAATGCAATTCACAATTAATTCATAATTTAAATTTACACATAAAAAGAAAATTCGCTCATAGCGACGTTACGTGCACATTGCACTTCTAAATTCGTTCATAGCGACTGTTGAGGCCAGTACCCTGTGCCGCAGTGGTTTGGGAAAACTGGAACCCGATGCTAGTTAATGAAGTGGACTGTATTTCTTCGTATCGTATATTATTGAAAATAAAATTACAAATATATGAAACTACGGACGCTTGGCGTCGCGGATAAAAAAAATAGTAGTGTTGACGACTCGGCGTCGTGGATGACAATTGAATTCGTCGCCGCTGCGCTCGTACCGTCACCGGTGCTCTCCGCCGACTCTCGACGCCCGCGCCCAACGCGATCATCAGGCGCGCACGTACTCCAACAGCGAAACGTTACGTGCACATTGCACTTCTAAATTCGCTCATAGCGATATTACGTGCACATTGCACTTCAAATTCGCTCATAGCGACATTACGTGCACATTGCATTAAAATCGATCCAGTAGTTTTGATTTATTCATTACTGCCCGTGGCCCGCACGCGTTAACTTTAGAGTAAAACAATTCTTCTTTTCCTAAGCCATGAAAATTTCTTGTTATCTTTGGAATATCTAAATTCATAAACTCCATTTTTACTTATTTACTTTTTATACTATACTTATAGGCACGCTCCCGCCTTCCCGGCTGGCCGGAATAGCCGCAAACGCTACGTACCGCAATTTCTAAATCTGTAATATGTTCGAAAATATTCATTAAATCATATGCTGTAAAGGTCCTTATAGATCTATATTAAATGAACAATGTATTTAGGGTATTTAATTAGATAAGGATTAATGCTGTATTGGTTAAAATCGCTTCGAAAATTAGCCATTATTTGTCGTAAAAAGTAAATGACAAAAAAAAATAATTGTGGGATATCCATAAGAGATAGACATATTACCATAGCGGAGTTTTCTGTAGACCTTTTCAATCTGTACAATACTTAGTACATTATTTTGATAAATCTCGTAGGGTTCAGCCTGCGTTTGCAATGTAAGCGGAAAAAATGTAATTAGTATTTAAATGTAATTTAAAAATGTATTTACGACATCACATTAGAAACCTCAATAATTGTGTTTGCAGGCAAACGAAGAAAAACCGCCCTCAATTATATCGACAAGTAATATAACGTAGGTAGACAAAAAAATTGTCGAGTAAATACGCATTATCAAAGATTACTCCAAAAGTTTTAATCAGATCTCGATTAAATTTAAATGTGACTACATGATAAATATCGGCTTTCGATTAAATTAAAAATTATCAAAATCGGTACACCCAGTAAAAAGTTTTACGGATTTTCGAGTTTCCCTCGATTCCTCTGGGATTCCATCATCAGATCCTAGTTTCCTTATCATGGTATCACACCAGGGATATCTCCTTTCCAACAAAACAAGAATTATCAAAATCGGTTCATAAATGACGGAGTTATCCCCGAGCATACATTAAAAAAATATATATACGGTCGAATTGATTAACCTCCTCCTTTTTTTGAAGTCGGTTAAAATTAACAGTATTTCTCCATTTAATGGATGTTATAATACATATAAACCTTCATCTTTGATCACTCTATCTATTAAAAAAAAAACTGCATCAAAATCCGTTGCTTAGTTTTAAAGATTTAATCACACATAGGGACATAGGGATATTGGGACAGAGAAAGCGACTTTGTTTTATACTATGTAGTGATGATACACTCTTAATAAGTTTTTCGTCTACTCCTAATCACTATCTAGTCATAATGTCTTAACTTCGGTTTTATTAACTCTAACACCCCTACTGAATTCAGGAACATCATGACTAATCCGTTTACACTTAAAGCAATTAACAATATGTTTTTTTTACAACACATCCCCAAACTCTGTTCTTTTTCCTACATTTCCGTAAGCAATGACCATTATGTTCATATGACGTCAAAGCTAATTTCAGTCTTGTGACCCATTCGTCCCACGTAACAATACTGATTCTTCGTACCATTTTTTTAGCAGTACCGACTCGTTCGGGAGTGCATAGCGACTGGTCTGTTTGCTATCCCAGTCATAATCTCAGAGCATTCTTTTACTTTATTTAGCCAATCATCAATCGTTTGGTTTTTTTTATATAGGGTCAAATTCTGGAACTACGTTGGTATTAGTAAATCTTTTTTTTTTACTCGATGGATTTATAGATGAGATATATCAAAATAGATTATAGAGGTTATTTAATACATTTGAGTGATTTATAATTAACAACATTACAGGGTTGAGCCTGTGGCATCACGGATGTGATTTTTTCATGAACTGATGGTGGAGTGGACTACGTGACTGCTAGAGCCTTTTCTACAGGGAGTTTGCAATCTATGGCGATTCTGTTTGCTATGACTACAATCCCTACTTTTACTTTTCGGGTCATGTCCCCGTGTATTTGTTGGTGGCGTACGCGCTGTACGCCGTTGCAATGGAGATATTACAACTAACCTGCTTCGACTTTTTGACTGCAGCTTAATCCTTGAAGGTGGTTTTCTGGATCTTCGATGCTCGGAGCCACGCCTATTGGTGCGATACGTTGCTGGCAAACGATAACCTTTGTTTTGAGCCTCGAGCACGTGTCCTGGATCGACTGCGTGTCGATGATCCTCCCAGCACAATGCTGAGATGCCTCTCGGTGGACCTTCGTCTACTCTCGGACCTCTCACAAGGCATCTTCACTAGATGTACAAATTTTGCGATGTCCAATGATCTGAAACAATTTTAACAAAGAGTATCTATTACACAAAAACATGTAGTATATCCTAAGCAAATTATCAATTACCGTTCGGAAAGTTAGATAGGTTCTCAAGTTACCCAAGTTCATAGTTATCAGGTCATATTATCTGCCAGCGAAATTACCACTAAAAATGTTTTTACCATTTGCGAATTCTATCAAAACAAAATTTTTATTTTTCATTATTAGGTTTTTTTTATGAAGGTATAATTATATGGTACAAACCATACCTACGTTCATATTCATAGATTATATATTTTAAGCCTTTCATAGCCCGAGCTTTATTACTCCTCTTACAAAGATTAGATTTACGTTTTCCTAGCATTTCGAAATATTACATGAGTTACAAAAACACACAACTAAACTAAAAACAGTTTAACTACATTATCAAACATTGCACTAAAACAAAACGGCATTCAAATAATTTTTTTTTATGATAATCAGTACAGTTTACACTACTGTTAATCTATTCAAACACTCGAAAACAACAGCTTAAAGATTTAAATATGCTAAAAGTGAAGGTAAACAAAAAAATATCCAAAAAAAAGAAGAAAAACCGTTTTGTTAAATTGTTGACGGTACTTACATCAAATTTTCTTGGTACCTTCAAGTTTTGTAGTATTTTAGAATTAAAAAGACTGTTCTTCTTCAAATACACTTTTATAACAATTGCTTTTAACACCAATTTTTAGTTGAAACGACCAACTTGCTTTGTAGCTCAATGATGATCCTTACTCATTGAAACAATAATGAAATAAATAAAAAGCGTTCAATTGACTAAGGAATGATATTTTAGTCAAAACACCCGAAAGACGAAATTGAGCTACAAAGAACTTAAAATACTGCTAATACAAATACAAGATAATATTAACACATTTTTCTAAAAATATATATATGTTGAAATACAAGTTACTATATAGTAAAACAAACAATACTTTATACAAACTTCCGTAATTATTCATAACTTTAGTGAAGTTGAAAATTTATTTTTAATGCATGAGTAAAATATTTTATGTGTAATATTTATTGGAAATTAAGACATAAATTAACAAACATAAATTTGCAAGCTAATATAGGTAATTAGCAAGAGATTTATAAACAACAGATGCACCGATCACGCCACCTAGCACATCGTTCGCGCCACCTAGCATTCTCACCTACCTTCACTCATTCTATCACTCGAGTTATTCTGACGTGTATAAAACGTCCGAAGCAACCACGGCTAAGGCAGTCTTGGCTCTGGCTTGGCACGGTGCACTTGTTTTAACCTGCTAGTAGCTTAACCTAGACTCTTATAATAATTAATTTGTGCAAACGAATTAATTGTTACATATTGTATATTATATTATATATTATATTTTTAACCGACTTCCAAAAAAGGAGGAGGTTCTCAATTCAACTGTATTTTTTTTCTTTTTTTTATGTATGTTACATCAGAACTTTTGACCGGGTGGACCGATTTCGACAAAAAATTTTTTAATCGAAAGGTGGTGCGTGTCAATTGGTCCCATTTAAATTTATTTGAGATCTAACAACTACTTTTCGAGTTATATCTAATAATGCGTTTTTCTTCATAGTTCAACTTCATATCTCCAGAAGCTGCTGGAGGCGTACCTCCGTGAGAGAGAGGTGCTATGGGAGAGGGCGACGACCGACTGTATCGTCCTCGCGTCGATTGCGGCGTTCCGCAGCGTTCCGTGCTCAGACCACCCCTGTGGAACATCGGCTTTGACTGGTTGCTGCGGGCGCCACTGCCACCGGGCTCATCTGCGTCATCGTCGTCACCGGCGTCATCTGCTACGCGGATGACACTATGCTGACGGGGCGGCATTTTTGAAGAGGCGGCCAGTCTGGCGCGAACCGGCACATCGATAGCCGTCGGCCGCATCGAGGCACTGGGTATTTTTTTTTCTATACCTCCTATTTAGTGGTCGGAGCACGTTTTCTGCTATTTTCTCTTTCATGCCTCTCTTACTTTCATGCTGCATACTTGTTCTTTCTTTCATTCATCTCTTTCTTACTCGGGGTGGGTTCCTCACTACTTTTTGGGCTGCTTTTACTTAGCTACACTTACTTAAATTGTACGCAATTTGCTTTAAAAATGATTTTGGTTTATTATTTATGTTGTTATTTTTGTACAATGTAAAATTTTTTTTTTATGATGTTTATCATCCCCATTTCAAATTATTTTAATTTTGGCTAATTTTAATTTATACAATTTTTATTCTATATTATACACTATTGGGTCTTAAAATGTTAACAAGTTTTATTACTTATTATGATTGTTTCTTTGTATAAATATTAAACCAACTTTTATTAATATTCGGCAGCAGGAACGATGCTGAAAAATCATCTACAACCGCCTCCGTCTCTTTTGGCCGAGCGGTACCGGCTTAGGCAAAGACGTCAGGCTGCCGGCAAGAGCGTTGCGAGTTACGTAGCCGAACTAAAGAGATTGACGCGTCAATGTATGTTTGAAAAATACTAGCCGACCTGTGCCCACTTCGTTGGGCGTTAATTATCATTATATTTCTTTCCATGCCGGTGGAAAGGACGAGCGAACGTGCAGGGGCTGTGGAGCGACTGATCACGACTAGGAACGTGTAGATTTCGTGATTAC